>NW_028276706.1:0-57500 GCF_052056855.1 Sturnus vulgaris | reverse complement strand
ACCCAACTAACCATAACCCTAACCCTAACCCTAACCCTAACCCTAACCCTAACCCTACCCCAAATAACCCTAACCCTAACCCTAACCCTGACACTAAACCTAACCCTAAACCAAATAACCCTAACCCTAACCCTAAACCAACTAGCCCTAACACTAACCATAAGCCTAACCTTTACCAAAATAACCCTAACCATAACCCTAACCCAACTAACCATAACCCTAACCCTAACCCTAACCCTAACCCTAACCCTAGCCCAAATAACCTAACCCTAACCCTAACCCAACTAATCATAACCCTAACCCTAACCCTAACCCTAACCCTAACCCTAGCCAAATAACCCTAACCCTAACCCTAACCCTGACCCTAAACCTAACCCTAAACCAAATAACCCTAACCCTAACCCTAAACCAACTAGCCCTAACACTAACCATAAGCCTAACCTTTACCAAAATAAACCCTAACCATAACCCAAACCCAACTAACCCTAACCCTAACCCTAACCCTAACCCTAACCCTAACCCTAACCCTAACCCTAACCCTACCCCAAATAACCCTAACCCTAACCCTAACCCTGACCCTAAACCTAACCCTAAACCAAATAACCCTAACCCTAACCCTAAACCAACTAGCCCTAACACTAACCCTAAGCCTAACCTTTACAAAATAACCCTAACTATAACCCTAACCCAACTAACCCTAACCCTAACCCTAACCCTAACCCTAACCCTAACCCTAGCCCAAATAACCCTAACCCTAACCCTAACCCTGACCCTAAACCTAACCCTAAACCAAATAACCCTAACCCTAACCCTAAACCAACTAGCCCTAACACTAACCATAAGCCTAACCTTTACCAAAATAACCCTAACCATAACCCAAACCCAACTAACCATAACCCTAACCCTAACCCTAACCCTAACCCTAACCCTAGCCCAAATAACCCTAACCCTAACCCTAACCCTGACCCTAAACCTAACCCTAAACCAAATAACCCTAACCCTAACCCTAAACCAACTAGCCCTAACACTAACCATAAGCCTAACCTTTACCAAAATAACCCTAACCATAACCCTAACCCAACTAACCCTAACCCTAACCCTAACCCTAACCCTAACCCTAGCCCAAATAACCCTAACCCTAACCCTAACCCTGACCCTAAACCTAACCCTAAACCAAATAACCCTAACCCTAACCCTAAACCAACTAGCCCTAACACTAACCATAAGCCTAACCTTTACCAAAATAACCCTAACCATAACCCAAACCCAACTAACCATAACCCTAACCCTAACCCTAACCCTAACCCTAACCCTAACCCTAGCCCAAATAACCCTAACCCTAACCCTAACCCCGACCCTAAACCTAACCCTAAACCAAATAACCCTAACCCTAACCCTAAACCAACTAGCCCTAACACTAACCATAAGCCTAACCTTTACCAAAATAACCCTAACCATAACCCAAACCCAACTAACCATAACCCTAACCCTAACCCTAACCCTAACCCTAACCCTAACCCTAACCCTAACCCTAACCCTAACCCTAACCCTAACCCTAACCCTAGCCCAAATAACCCTAACCCTAACCCTAACCCTGACCCTAAACCTAAACCTAAACCAAATAACCCTAACCCTAACCCTAAACCAACTAGCCCTAACACTAACCATAAGCCTAACCTTTACCAAAATAACCCTAACCATAACCCAAACCCAACTAACCCTAACCCTAACCCTAACCCTAACCCTAACCCTAACCCTAGCCCAAATAACCCTAACCCTAACCCTAACCCTGACCCTAAACCTAAACCTAAACCAAATAACCCTAACCCTAACCCTAAACCAACTAGCCCTAACACTAACCATAAGCCTAACCTTTACCAAAATAACCCTAACCATAACCCAAACCCAACTAACCATAACCCTAACCCTAACCCTAACCCTAACCCTAACCCTAGCCCAAATAACCCTAACCCTAACCCTAACCCTGACCCTAAACCTAACCCTAAACCAAATAACCCTAACCCTAAACCCTAAACCAACTAGCCCTAACACTAACCATAAGCCTAACCTTTACCAAAATAACCCTAACCATAACCCAAACCCAACTAACCCTAACCCTAACCCTAACCCTAACCCTAACCCTAACCCTAACCCTAACCCTAACCCTAACCCTAACCCTAATCCTAGCCCAAATAACCCTAACCCTAACCCTAACCCTGACCCTAAACCTAAACCTAAACCTAAACCAAATAACCCTAACCCTAACCCTAAACCAACTAGCCCTAACACTAACCATAAGCCTAACCTTTACCAAAATAACCCTAACCATTACCCAAACCCAACTAACCATAACCCTAACCCTAACCCTAACCCTAACCCTAACCCTAACCCTAGCCCAAATAACCCTAACCCTAACCCTAACCCTGACCCTAAACCTAAACCTAAACCATATAACCCTAACCCTAACCCTAAACCAACTAGCCCTAACACTAACCATAAGCCTAACCTTTACCAAAATAACCCTAACCATAACCCTAACCCAACTAACCCTAACCCTAACCCTAACCCTAACCCTAACCCTAACCCTAGCCCAAATAACCCTATCCCTAACCCTGACCCTAAACCTAACCCTAAACCAAATAACCCTAACCCTAACCCTAAACCAACTAGCCCTAACACTAACCATAAGCCTAACCTTTACCAAAATAACCCTAACCATTACCCAAACCCAACTAACCATAACCCTAACCCTAACCCTAACCCTAACCCTAACCCTAGCCCAAATAACCCTAACCCTAACCCTAACCCTGACCCTAAACCTAACCCTAAACCAAATAACCCTAACCCTAACCCTAAACCAACTAGCCCTAACACTAACCATAAGCCTAACCTTTACCAAAATAACCCTAACCATAACCCAAACCCAACTAACCATAACCCTAACCCTAACCCTAACCCTAACCCTAACCCTAGCCCAAATAACCCTAACCCTAACCCTAACCCTGACCCTAAACCTAACCCTAAACCAAATAACCCTAACCCTAACCCTAAACCAACTAGCCCTAACACTAACCATAAGCCTAACCTTTACCAAAATAACCCTAACCATAACCCTAACCCAACTAACCATAACCCTAACCCTAACCCTAACCCTAACCCTAACCCTAGCCCAAATAACCCTAACCCTAACCCTAACCCAACTAATCATAACCCTAACCCTAACCCTAACCCTAACCCTAACCCTAGCCAAAATAACCCTAACCCTAACCCTAACCCTGACCCTAAACCTAACCCTAAACCAAATAACCCTAACCCTAACCCTAAACCAAATAGCCCTAACACTAACCATAAGCCTAACCTTTACCAAAATAACCCTAACCATAACCCAAACCCAACTAACCCTAACCCTAACCCTAACCCTAACCCTAACCCTAACCCTAACCCTAACCCTAACCCTACCCCAAATAACCCTAACCCTAACCCTAACCCTGACCCTAAACCTAACCCTAAACCAAATAACCCTAACCCTAACCCTAAACCAACTAGCCCTAACACTAACCCTAAGCCTAACCTTTACCAAAATAACCCTAACTATAACCCTAACCCAACTAACCCTAACCCTAACCCTAACCCTAACCCTAACCCTAGCCCAAATAACCCTAACCCTAACCCTAACCCTGACCCTAAACCTAACCCTAAACCAAATAACCCTAACCCTAACCCTAAACCAACTAGCCCTAACACTAACCATAAGCCTAACCTTTACCAAAATAACCCTAACCATAACCCAAACCCAACTAACCATAACCCTAACCCTAACCCTAACCCTAACCCTAACCCTAGCCCAAATAACCCTAACCCTAACCCTAACCCTGACCCTAAACCTAACCCTAAACCAAATAACCCTAACCCTAACCCTAAACCAACTAGCCCTAACACTAACCATAAGCTTAACCTTTACCAAAATAACCCTAACCATAACCCTAACCCAACTAACCCTAACCCTAACCCTAACCCTAACCCTAACCCTAGCCCAAATAACCCTAACCCTAACCCTAACCCTGACCCTAAACCTAACCCTAAACCAAATAACCCTAACCCTAACCCTAAACCAACTAGCCCTAACACTAACCATAAGCCTAACCTTTACCAAAATAACCCTAACCATAACCCAAACCCAACTAACCATAACCCTAACCCTAACCCTAACCCTAACCCTAACCCTAACCCTAACCCTAACCCTAGCACAAATAACCCTAACCCTAACCCTAACCCTGACCCTAAACCTAACCCTAAACCAAATAACCCTAACCCTAACCCTAAACCAACTAGCCCTAACACTAACCATAAGCCTAACCTTTACCAAAATAACCCTAACCATAACCCAAACCCAACTAACCATAACCCTAACCCTAACCCTAACCCTAACCCTAACCCTAACCCTAGCCCAAATAACCCTAACCCTAACCCTAACCCTGACCCTAAACCTAACCCTAAACCAAATAACCCTAACCCTAACCCTAAACCAACTAGCCCTAACACTAACCATAAGCCTAACCTTTACCAAAATAACCCTAACCATAACCCAAACCCAACTAACCATAACCCTAACCCTAACCCTAACCCTAACCCTAACCCTAACCCTACCCCAAATAACCCTAACCCTAACCCTAACCCTGACACTAAACCTAACCCTAAACCAAATAACCCTAACCCTAACCCTAAACCAACTAGCCCTAACACTAACCATAAGCCTAACCTTTACCAAAATAACCCTAACCATAACCCTAACCCAACTAACCATAACCCTAACCCTAACCCTAACCCTAACCCTAACCCTAGCCCAAATAACCCTAACCCTAACCCTAACCCAACTAATCATAACCCTAACCCTAACCCTAACCCTAACCCTAACCCTAGCCAAAATAACCCTAACCCTAACCCTAACCCTGACCCTAAACCTAACCCTAAACCAAATAACCCTAACCCTAACCCTAAACCAACTAGCCCTAACACTAACCATAAGCCTAACCTTTACCAAAATAACCCTAACCATAACCCAAACCCAACTAACCCTAACCCTAACCCTAACCCTAACCCTAACCCTAACCCTAACCCTAACCCTAACCCTAACCCTACCCCAAATAACCCTAACCCTAACCCTAACCCTGACCCTAAACCTAACCCTAAACCAAATAACCCTAACCCTAACCCTAAACCAACTAGCCCTAACACTAACCCTAAGCCTAACCTTTACCAAAATAACCCTAACTATAACCCTAACCCAACTAACCCTAACCCTAACCCTAACCCTAACCCTAACCCTAACCCTAGCCCAAATAACCCTAACCCTAACCCTAACCCTGACCCTAAACCTAACCCTAAACCAAATAACCCTAACCCTAACCCTAAACCAACTAGCCCTAACACTAACCATAAGCCTAACCTTTACCAAAATAACCCTAACCATAACCCAAACCCAACTAACCATAACCCTAACCCTAACCCTAACCCTAACCCTAGCCCAAATAACCCTAACCCTAACCCTAACCCTGACCCTAAACCTAACCCTAAACCAAATAACCCTAACCCTAACCCTAAACCAACTAGCCCTAACACTAACCATAAGCCTAACCTTTACCAAAATAACCCTAACCATAACCCTAACCCAACTAACCCTAACCCTAACCCTAACCCTAACCCTAACCCTAGCCCAAATAACCCTAACCCTAACCCTAACCCTGACCCTAAACCTAACCCTAAACCAAATAACCCTAACCCTAACCCTAAACCAACTAGCCCTAACACTAACCATAAGCCTAACCTTTACCAAAATAACCCTAACCATAACCCAAACCCAACTAACCATAACCCTAACCCTAACCCTAACCCTAACCCTAACCCTAACCCTAGCCCAAATAACCCTAACCCTAACCCTAACCCCGACCCTAAACCTAACCCTAAACCAAATAACCCTAACCCTAACCCTAAACCAACTAGCCCTAACACTAACCATAAGCCTAACCTTTACCAAAATAACCCTAACCATAACCCAAACCCAACTAACCATAACCCTAACCCTAACCCTAACCCTAACCCTAACCCTAACCCTAACCCTAACCCTAACCCTAGCCCAAATAACCCTAACCCTAACCCTAACCCTGACCCTAAACCTAAACCTAAACCAAATAACCCTAACCCTAACCCTAAACCAACTAGCCCTAACACTAACCATAAGCCTAACCTTTACCAAAATAACCCTAACCATAACCCAAACCCAACTAACCCTAACCCTAACCCTAACCCTAACCCTAACCCTAACCCTAGCCCAAATAACCCTAACCCTAACCCTAACCCTGACCCTAAACCTAAACCTAAACCAAATAACCCTAACCCTAACCCTAAACCAACTAGCCCTAACACTAACCATAAGCCTAACCTTTACCAAAATAACCCTAACCATAACCCAAACCCAACTAACCATAACCCTAACCCTAACCCTAACCCTAACCCTAACCCTAGCCCAAATAACCCTAACCCTAACCCTAACCCTGACCCTAAACCTAACCCTAAACCAAATAACCCTAACCCTAACCCTAAACCAACTAGCCCTAACACTAACCATAAGCCTAACCTTTACCAAAATAACCCTAACCATAACCCAAACCCAACTAACCCTAACCCTAACCCTAACCCTAACCCTAACCCTAACCCTAACCCTAACCCTAACCCTAATCCTAGCCCAAATAACCCTAACCCTAACCCTAACCCTGACCCTAAACCTAAACCTAAACCTAAACCAAATAACCCTAACCCTAACCCTAAACCAACTAGCCCTAACACTAACCATAAGCCTAACCTTTACCAAAATAACCCTAACCATTACCCAAACCCAACTAACCATAACCCTAACCCTAACCCTAACCCTAACCCTAACCCTAACCCTAACCCTAGCCCAAATAACCCTAACCCTAACCCTAACCCTGACCCTAAACCTAAACCTAAACCATATAACCCTAACCCTAACCCTAAACCAACTAGCCCTAACACTAACCATAAGCCTAACCTTTACCAAAATAACCCTAACCATAACCCTAACCCAACTAACCCTAACCCTAACCCTAACCCTAACCCTAACCCTAACCCTAACCCTAGCCCAAATAACCCTAACCCTAACCCTAACCCTGACCCTAAACCTAACCCTAAACCAAATAACCCTAACCCTAACCCTAAACCAACTAGCCCTAACACTAACCATAAGCCTAACCTTTACCAAAATAACCCTAACCATTACCCAAACCCAACTAACCATAACCCTAACCCTAACCCTAACCCTAACCCTAACCCTAGCCCAAATAACCCTAACCCTAACCCTAACCCTGACCCTAAACCTAACCCTAAACCAAATAACCCTAACCCTAACCCTAAACCAACTAGCCCTAACACTAACCATAAGCCTAACCTTTACCAAAATAACCCTAACCATAACCCAAACCCAACTAACCATAACCCTAACCCTAACCCTAACCCTAACCCTAACCCTAGCCCAAATAACCCTAACCCTAACCCTAACCCTGACCCTAAACCTAACCCTAAACCAAATAACCCTAACCCTAACCCTAAACCAACTAGCCCTAACACTAACCATAAGCCTAACCTTTACCAAAATAACCCTAACCATAACCCTAACCCAACTAACCATAACCCTAACCCTAACCCTAACCCTAACCCTAACCCTAGCCCAAATAACCCTAACCCTAACCCTAACCCAACTAATCATAACCCTAACCCTAACCCTAACCCTAACCCTAACCCTAACCCTAGCCAAAATAACCCTAACCCTAACCCTAACCCTGACCCTAAACCTAACCCTAAACCAAATAACCCTAACCCTAACCCTAAACCAAATAGCCCTAACACTAACCATAAGCCTAACCTTTACCAAAATAACCCTAACCATAACCCAAACCCAACTAACCCTAACCCTAACCCTAACCCTAACCCTAACCCTAACGCTAACCCTAACCCTAACCCTAACCCTACCCCAAATAACCCTAACCCTAACCCTAACCCTGACCCTAAACCTAACCCTAAACCAAATAACCCTAACCCTAACCCTAAACCAACTAGCCCTAACACTAACCCTAAGCCTAACCTTTACCAAAATAACCCTAACTATAACCCTAACCCAACTAACCCTAACCCTAACCCTAACCCTAACCCTAACCCTAACCCTAACCCTAGCCCAAATAACCCTAACCCTAACCCTAACCCTGACCCTAAACCTAACCCTAAACCAAATAACCCTAACCCTAACCCTAAACCAACTAGCCCTAACACTAACCATAAGCCTAACCTTTACCAAAATAACCCTAACCATAACCCAAACCCAACTAACCATAACCCTAACCCTAACCCTAACCCTAACCCTAACCCTAGCCCAAATAACCCTAACCCTAACCCTAACCCTGACCCTAAACCTAACCCTAAACCAAATAACCCTAACCCTAACCCTAAACCAACTAGCCCTAACACTAACCATAAGCTTAACCTTTACCAAAATAACCCTAACCATAACCCTAACCCAACTAACCCTAACCCTAACCCTAACCCTAACCCTAACCCTAGCCCAAATAACCCTAACCCTAACCCTAACCCTGACCCTAAACCTAACCCTAAACCAAATAACCCTAACCCTAACCCTAAACCAACTAGCCCTAACACTAACCATAAGCCTAACCTTTACCAAAATAACCCTAACCATAACCCAAACCCAACTAACCATAACCCTAACCCTAACCCTAACCCTAACCCTAACCCTAACCCTAACCCTAACCCTAGCCCAAATAACCCTAACCCTAACCCTAACCCTGACCCTAAACCTAACCCTAAACCAAATAACCCTAACCCTAACCCTAAACCAACTAGCCCTAACACTAACCATAAGCCTAACCTTTACCAAAATAACCCTAACCATAACCCAAACCCAACTAACCATAACCCTAACCCTAACCCTAACCCTAACCCTAACCCTAACCCTAGCCCAAATAACCCTAACCCTAACCCTAACCCTGACCCTAAACCTAACCCTAAACCAAATAACCCTAACCCTAACCCTAAACCAACTAGCCCTAACACTAACCATAAGCCTAACCTTTACCAAAATAACCCTAACCATAACCCAAACCCAACTAACCATAACCCTAACCCTAACCCTAACCCTAACCCTAACCCTAACCCTAACCCTAGCCCAAATAACCCTAACCCTAACCCTAACCCTGACCCTAAACCTAACCCTAAACCAAATAACCCTAACCCTAACCCTAAACCAACTAGCCCTAACACTAACCATAAGCCTAACCTTTACCAAAATAACCCTAACCATAACCCAAAGCAACTAACCCTAACCCTAACCCTAACCCTAACCCTAACCCTAGCCCAAATAACCCTAACCCTAACCCTAACCCTGACCCTAAACCTAAACCTAAACCTAAACCAAATAACCCTAACCCTAACCCTAAACCAACTAGCCCTAACACTAACCATAAGCCTAACCTTTACCAAAATAACCCTAACCATAACCCAAACCCAACTAACCATAACCCTAACCCTAACCCTAACCCTAACCCTAACCCTAACCCTAGCCCAAATAACCCTAACCCTAACCCTAACCCTGACCGTAAACCTAACCCTAAACCAAATAACCCTAACCCTAACCCTAAACCAACTAGCCCTAACACTAACCATAAGCCTAACCTTTACCAAAATAACCCTAACCATAACCCAAACCCAACTAACCCTAACCCTAACCCTAACCCTAACCCTAACCCTAACCCTAACCCTAACCCTAGCCCAAATAACCCTAACCCTAACCCTAACCCTGACCCTAAACCTAACCCTAAACCAAATAACCCTAACCCTAACCCTAAACCAACTAGCCCTAACACTAACCATAAGCCTAACCTTTACCAAAATAACCCTAACCATAACCCAAACCCAACTAACCATAACCCTAACCCTAACCCTAACCCTAACCCTAACCCTAACCCTAGCCCAAATAACCCTAACCCTAACCCTAACCCAACTAATCATAACCCTAACCCTAACCCTAACCCTAACCCTAACCCTAGCCAAAATAACCCTAACCCTAACCCTAACCCTGACCCTAAACCTAACCCTAAACCAAATAACCCTAACCCTAACCCTAAACCAACTAGCCCTAACACTAACCATAAGCCTAACCTTTACCAAAATAACCCTAACCATAACCCAAACCCAACTAACCCTAACCCTAACCCTAACCCTAACCCTAACCCTAACCCTAACCCTAACCCTAACCCTACCCCAAATAACCCTAACCCTAACCCTAACCCTGACCCTAAACCTAACCCTAAACCAAATAACCCTAACCCTAACCCTAAACCAACTAGCCCTAACACTAACCCTAAGCCTAACCTTTACCAAAATAACCCTAACTATAACCCTAACCCAACTAACCCTAACCCTAACCCTAACCCTAACCCTAACCCTAACCCTAGCCCAAATAACCCTAACCCTAACCCTAACCCTGACCCTAAACCTAACCCTAAACCAAATAACCCTAACCCTAACCCTAAACCAACTAGCCCTAACACTAACCATAAGCCTAACCTTTACCAAAATAACCCTAACCATAACCCTAACCCAACTAACCCTAACCCTAACCCTAACCCTAACCCTAACCCTAGCCCAAATAACCCTAACCCTAACCCTAACCCTGACCCTAAACCTAACCCTAAACCAAATAACCCTAACCCTAACCCTAAACCAACTAGCCCTAACACTAACCATAAGCCTAACCTTTACCAAAATAACCCTAACCATAACCCTAACCCAACTAACCATAACCCTAACCCTAACCCTAACCCTAACCCTAACCCTAACCCTAACCCTAGCCCAAATAACCCTAACCCTAACCCTAACCCTGACCCTAAACCTAACCCTAAACCAAATAACCCTAACCCTAACCCTAAACCAACTAGCCCTAACACTAACCATAAGCCTAACCTTTACCAAAATAACCCTAACCATAACCCAAACCCAACTAACCATAACCCTAACCCTAACCCTAACCCTAACCCTAACCCTAACCCTAACCCTAACCCAAATAACCCTAACCCTAACCCTAACCCTGACCCTAAACCTAACCCTAAACCAAATAACCCTAACCCTAACCCTAAACCAACTAGCCCTAACACTAACCATAAGCCTAACCTTTACCAAAATAACCCTAACCATAACCCAAACCCAACTAACCATAACCCTAACCCTAACCCTAACCCTAACCCTAACACTAACCCTAACCCTAGCCCAAATAACCCTAACCCTAACCCTAACCCTGACCCTAAACCTAAACCTAAACCAAATAACCCTAACCCTAACCCTAAACCAACTAGCCCTAACACTAACCATAAGCCTAACCTTTACCAAAATAACCCTAACCATAACCCAAAGCAACTAACCCTAACCCTAACCCTAACCCTAACCCTAACCCTAGCCCAAATAACCCTAACCCTAACCCTAACCCTGACCCTAAACCTAAACCTAAACCTAAACCAAATAACCCTAACCCTAACCCTAAACCAACTAGCCCTAACACTAACCATAAGCCTAACCTTTACCAAAATAACCCTAACCATAACCCAAACCCAACTAACCATAACCCTAACCCTAACCCTAACCCTAACCCTAACCCTAACCCTAACCCTAGCCCAAATAACCCTAACCCTAACCCTAACCCTGACCCTAAACCTAACCCTAAACCAAATAACCCTAACCCTAACCCTAAACCAACTAGCCCTAACACTAACCATAAGCCTAACCTTTACCAAAATAACCCTAACCATAACCCAAACCCAACTAACCCTAACCCTAACCCTAACCCTAACCCTAACCCTAACCCTAACCCTAGCCCAAATAACCCTAACCCTAACCCTAACCCTGACCCTAAACCTAACCCTAAACCAAATAACCCTAACCCTAACCCTAAACCAACTAGCCCTAACACTAACCATAAGCCTAACCTTTACCAAAATAACCCTAACCATAACCCAAACCCAACTAACCCTAACCCTAACCCTAACCCTAACCCTAACCCTAACCCTAACCCTAGCCCAAATAACCCTAACCCTAACCCTAACCCTAACCCTAACCCTAACCCTAACCCTAACCCTAGCCCAAATAACCCTAACCCTAACCCTAACCCTGACCCTAACCCTAACCCTAAACCAACTAGCCCTAACACTAACCATAAGCCTAACCTTTACCAAAATAACCCTAACCATAACCCAAAGCAACTAACCCTAACCCTAACCCTAACCCTAACCCTAACCCTAGCCCAAATAACCCTAACCCTAACCCTAACCCTGACCCTAAACCTAAACCTAAACCTAAACCAAATAACCCTAACCCTAACCCTAAACCAACTAGCCCTAACACTAACCATAAGCCTAACCTTTACCAAAATAACCCTAACCATAACCCAAACCCAACTAACCATAACCCTAACCCTAACCCTAACCCTAACCCTAACCCTAACCCTAGCCCAAATAACCCTAACCCTAACCCTAACCCTGACCGTAAACCTAACCCTAAACCAAATAACCCTAACCCTAACCCTAAACCAACTAGCCCTAACACTAACCATAAGCCTAACCTTTACCAAAATAACCCTAACCATAACCCAAACCCAACTAACCCTAACCCTAACCCTAACCCTAACCCTAACCCTAACCCTAACCCTAACCCTAGCCCAAATAACCCTAACCCTAACCCTAACCCTGACCCTAAACCTAACCCTAAACCAAATAACCCTAACCCTAACCCTAAACCAACTAGCCCTAACACTAACCATAAGCCTAACCTTTACCAAAATAACCCTAACCATAACCCAAACCCAACTAACCATAACCCTAACCCTAACCCTAACCCTAACCCTAACCCTAACCCTAGCCCAAATAACCCTAACCCTAACCCTAACCCAACTAATCATAACCCTAACCCTAACCCTAACCCTAACCCTAACCCTAGCCAAAATAACCCTAACCCTAACCCTAACCCTGACCCTAAACCTAACCCTAAACCAAATAACCCTAACCCTAACCCTAAACCAACTAGCCCTAACACTAACCATAAGCCTAACCTTTACCAAAATAACCCTAACCATAACCCAAACCCAACTAACCCTAACCCTAACCCTAACCCTAACCCTAACCCTAACCCTAACCCTAACCCTACCCCAAATAACCCTAACCCTAACCCTAACCCTGACCCTAAACCTAACCCTAAACCAAATAACCCTAACCCTAACCCTAAACCAACTAGCCCTAACACTAACCCTAAGCCTAACCTTTACCAAAATAACCCTAACTATAACCCTAACCCAACTAACCCTAACCCTAACCCTAACCCTAACCCTAACCCTAACCCTAGCCCAAATAACCCTAACCCTAACCCTAACCCTGACCCTAAACCTAACCCTAAACCAAATAACCCTAACCCTAACCCTAAACCAACTAGCCCTAACACTAACCATAAGCCTAACCTTTACCAAAATAACCCTAACCATAACCCTAACCCAACTAACCCTAACCCTAACCCTAACCCTAACCCTAACCCTAGCCCAAATAACCCTAACCCTAACCCTAACCCTGACCCTAAACCTAACCCTAAACCAAATAACCCTAACCCTAACCCTAAACCAACTAGCCCTAACACTAACCATAAGCCTAACCTTTACCAAAATAACCCTAACCATAACCCTAACCCAACTAACCATAACCCTAACCCTAACCCTAACCCTAACCCTAACCCTAACCCTAGCCCAAATAACCCTAACCCTAACCCTAACCCTGACCCTAAACCTAACCCTAAACCAAATAACCCTAACCCTAACCCTAAACCAACTAGCCCTAACACTAACCATAAGCCTAACCTTTACCAAAATAACCCTAACCATAACCCAAACCCAACTAACCATAACCCTAACCCTAACCCTAACCCTAACCCTAACCCTAACCCTAACCCAAATAACCCTAACCCTAACCCTAACCCTGACCCTAAACCTAACCCTAAACCAAATAACCCTAACCCTAACCCTAAACCAACTAGCCCTAACACTAACCATAAGCCTAACCTTTACCAAAATAACCCTAACCATAACCCAAACCCAACTAACCATAACCCTAACCCTAACCCTAACCCTAACCCTAACACTAACCCTAACCCTAGCCCAAATAACCCTAACCCTAACCCTAACCCTGACCCTAAACCTAAACCTAAACCAAATAACCCTAACCCTAACCCTAAACCAACTAGCCCTAACACTAACCATAAGCCTAACCTTTACCAAAATAACCCTAACCATAACCCAAAGCAACTAACCCTAACCCTAACCCTAACCCTAACCCTAACCCTAGCCCAAATAACCCTAACCCTAACCCTAACCCTGACCCTAAACCTAAACCTAAACCTAAACCAAATAACCCTAACCCTAACCCTAAACCAACTAGCCCTAACACTAACCATAAGCCTAACCTTTACCAAAATAACCCTAACCATAACCCAAACCCAACTAACCATAACCCTAACCCTAACCCTAACCCTAACCCTAACCCTAACCCTAACCCTAGCCCAAATAACCCTAACCCTAACCCTAACCCTGACCCTAAACCTAACCCTAAACCAAATAACCCTAACCCTAACCCTAAACCAACTAGCCCTAACACTAACCATAAGCCTAACCTTTACCAAAATAACCCTAACCATAACCCAAACCCAACTAACCCTAACCCTAACCCTAACCCTAACCCTAACCCTAACCCTAACCCTAGCCCAAATAACCCTAACCCTAACCCTAACCCTGACCCTAAACCTAACCCTAAACCAAATAACCCTAACCCTAACCCTAAACCAACTAGCCCTAACACTAACCATAAGCCTAACCTTTACCAAAATAACCCTAACCATAACCCAAACCCAACTAACCCTAACCCTAACCCTAACCCTAACCCTAACCCTAACCCTAACCCTAACCCTAACCCTACCCCAAATAACCCTAACCCTAACCCTAACCCTGACCCTAAACCTAACCCTAAACCAAATAACCCTAACCCTAACCCTAAACCAACTAGCCCTAACACTAACCCTAAGCCTAACCTTTACCAAAATAACCCTAACTATAACCCTAACCCAACTAACCCTAACCCTAACCCTAACCCTAACCCTAACCCTAACCCTAGCCCAAATAACCCTAACCCTAACCCTAACCCTGACCCTAAACCTAACCCTAAACCAAATAACCCTAACCCTAACCCTAAACCAACTAGCCCTAACACTAACCATAAGCCTAACCTTTACCAAAATAACCCTAACCATAACCCAAACCCAACTAACCATAACCCTAACCCTAACCCTAACCCTAACCCTAACCCTAGCCCAAATAACCCTAACCCTAACCCTAACCCTGACCCTAAACCTAACCCTAAACCAAATAACCCTAACCCTAACCCTAAACCAACTAGCCCTAACACTAACCATAAGCCTAACCTTTACCAAAATAACCCTAACCATAACCCTAACCCAACTAACCCTAACCCTAACCCTAACCCTAACCCTAACCCTAGCCCAAATAACCCTAACCCTAACCCTAACCCTGACCCTAAACCTAACCCTAAACCAAATAACCCTAACCCTAACCCTAAACCAACTAGCCCTAACACTAACCATAAGCCTAACCTTTACCAAAATAACCCTAACCATAACCCAAACCCAACTAACCATAACCCTAACCCTAACCCTAACCCTAACCCTAACCCTAACCCTAGCCCAAATAACCCTAACCCTAACCCTAACCCCGACCCTAAACCTAACCCTAAACCAAATAACCCTAACCCTAACCCTAAACCAACTAGCCCTAACACTAACCATAAGCCTAACCTTTACCAAAATAACCCTAACCATAACCCAAACCCAACTAACCATAACCCTAACCCTAACCCTAACCCTAACCCTAACCCTAACCCTAACCCTAACCCTAACCCTAACCCTAACCCTAGCCCAAATAACCCTAACCCTAACCCTAACCCTGACCCTAAACCTAACCCTAAACCAAATAACCCTAACCCTAACCCTAAACCAACTAGCCCTAACACTAACCATAAGCCTAACCTTTACCAAAATAACCCTAACCATAACCCAAACCCAACTAACCCTAACCCTAACCCTAACCCTAACCCTAACCCTAACCCTAGCCCAAATAACCCTAACCCTAACCCTAACCCTGACCCTAAACCTAAACCTAAACCAAATAACCCTAACCCTAACCCTAAACCAACTAGCCCTAACACTAACCATAAGCCTAACCTTTACCAAAATAACCCTAACCATAACCCAAACCCAACTAACCATAACCCTAACCCTAACCCTAACCCTAACCCTAACCCTAGCCCAAATAACCCTAACCCTAACCCTAACCCTGACCCTAAACCTAACCCTAAACCAAATAACCCTAACCCTAACCCTAAACCAACTAGCCCTAACACTAACCATAAGCCTAACCTTTACCAAAATAACCCTAACCATAACCCAAACCCAACTAACCCTAACCCTAACCCTAACCCTAACCCTAACCCTAACCCTAACCCTAACCCTAACCCTAACCCTAACCCTAACCCTAATCCTAGCCCAAATAACCCTAACCCTAACCCTAACCCTGACCCTAAACCTAAACCTAAACCTAAACCAAATAACCCTAACCCTAACCCTAAACCAACTAGCCCTAACACTAACCATAAGCCTAACCTTTACCAAAATAACCCTAACCATTACCCAAACCCAACTAACCATAACCCTAACCCTAACCCTAACCCTAACCCTAACCCTAACCCTAGCCCAAATAACCCTAACCCTAACCCTAACCCTGACCCTAAACCTAAACCTAAACCATATAACCCTAACCCTAACCCTAAACCAACTAGCCCTAACACTAACCATAAGCCTAACCTTTACCAAAATAACCCTAACCATAACCCTAACCCAACTAACCCTAACCCTAACCCTAACCCTAACCCTAACCCTAACCCTAGCCCAAATAACCCTAACCCTAACCCTGACCCTAAACCTAACCCTAAACCAAATAACCCTAACCCTAACCCTAAACCAACTAGCCCTAACACTAACCATAAGCCTAACCTTTACCAAAATAACCCTAACCATTACCCAAACCCAACTAACCATAACCCTAACCCTAACCCTAACCCTAACCCTAACCCTAACCCTAGCCCAAATAACCCTAACCCTAACCCTAACCCTGACCCTAAACCTAACCCTAAACCAAATAACCCTAACCCTAACCCTAAACCAACTAGCCCTAACACTAACCATAAGCCTAACCTTTACCAAAATAACCCTAACCATAACCCAAACCCAACTAACCATAACCCTAACCCTAACCCTAACCCTAACCCTAACCCTAGCCCAAATAACCCTAACCCTAACCCTAACCCTGACCCTAAACCTAACCCTAAACCAAATAACCCTAACCCTAACCCTAAACCAACTAGCCCTAACACTAACCATAAGCCTAACCTTTACCAAAATAACCCTAACCATAACCCTAACCCAACTAACCATAACCCTAACCCTAACCCTAACCCTAACCCTAACCCTAGCCCAAATAACCCTAACCCTAACCCTAACCCAACTAATCATAACCCTAACCCTAACCCTAACCCTAACCCTAACCCTAGCCAAAATAACCCTAACCCTAACCCTAACCCTGACCCTAAACCTAACCCTAAACCAAATAACCCTAACCCTAACCCTAAACCAAATAGCCCTAACACTAACCATAAGCCTAACCTTTACCAAAATAACCCTAACCATAACCCAAACCCAACTAACCCTAAACCTAACCCTAACCCTAACCCTAACCCTAACCCTAACCCTAACCCTAACCCTACCCAAATAACCCTAACCCTAACCCTAACCCTGACCCTAAACCTAACCCTAAACCAAATAACCCTAACCCTAACCCTAAACCAACTAGCCCTAACACTAACCCTAAGCCTAACCTTTACCAAAATAACCCTAACTATAACCCTAACCCAACTAACCCTAACCCTAACCCTAACCCTAACCCTAACCCTAGCCCAAATAACCCTAACCCTAACCCTAACCCTGACCCTAAACCTAACCCTAAACCAAATAACCCTAACCCTAACCCTAAACCAACTAGCCCTAACACTAACCATAAGCCTAACCTTTACCAAAATAACCCTAACCATAACCCAAACCCAACTAACCATAACCCTAACCCTAACCCTAACCCTAACCCTAACCCTAGCCCAAATAACCCTAACCCTAACCCTAACCCTGACCCTAAACCTAACCCTAAACCAAATAACCCTAACCCTAACCCTAAACCAACTAGCCCTAACACTAACCATAAGCTTAACCTTTACCAAAATAACCCTAACCATAACCCTAACCCAACTAACCCTAACCCTAACCCTAACCCTAACCCTAACCCTAGCCCAAATAACCCTAACCCTAACCCTAACCCTGACCCTAAACCTAACCCTAAACCAAATAACCCTAACCCTAACCCTAAACCAACTAGCCCTAACACTAACCATAAGCCTAACCTTTACCAAAATAACCCTAACCATAACCCAAACCCAACTAACCATAACCCTAACCCTAACCCTAACCCTAACCCTAACCCTAACCCTAACCCTAACCCTAGCCCAAATAACCCTAACCCTAACCCTAACCCTGACCCTAAACCTAACCCTAAACCAAATAACCCTAACCCTAACCCTAAACCAACTAGCCCTAACACTAACCATAAGCCTAACCTTTACCAAAATAACCCTAACCATAACCCAAACCCAACTAACCATAACCCTAACCCTAACCCTAACCCTAACCCTAACCCTAACCCTAGCCCAAATAACCCTAACCCTAACCCTAACCCTGACCCTAAACCTAACCCTAAACCAAATAACCCTAACCCTAACCCTAAACCAACTAGCCCTAACACTAACCATAAGCCTAACCTTTACCAAAATAACCCTAACCATAACCCAAACCCAACTAACCATAACCCTAACCCTAACCCTAACCCTAACCCTAACCCTACCCCAAATAACCCTAACCCTAACCCTAACCCTGACACTAAACCTAACCCTAAACCAAATAACCCTAACCCTAACCCTAAACCAACTAGCCCTAACACTAACCATAAGCCTAACCTTTACCAAAATAACCCTAACCATAACCCTAACCCAACTAACCATAACCCTAACCCTAACCCTAACCCTAACCCTAACCCTAGCCCAAATAACCCTAACCCTAACCCTAACCCAACTAATCATAACCCTAACCCTAACCCTAACCCTAACCCTAACCCTAGCCAAAATAACCCTAACCCTAACCCTAACCCTGACCCTAAACCTAACCCTAAACCAAATAACCCTAACCCTAACCCTAAACCAACTAGCCCTAACACTAACCATAAGCCTAACCTTTACCAAAATAACCCTAACCATAACCCAAACCCAACTAACCCTAACCCTAACCCTAACCCTAACCCTAACCCTAACCCTAACCCTAACCCTAACCCTAACCCTACCCCAAATAACCCTAACCCTAACCCTAACCCTGACCCTAAACCTAACCCTAAACCAAATAACCCTAACCCTAACCCTAAACCAACTAGCCCTAACACTAACCCTAAGCCTAACCTTTACCAAAATAACCCTAACTATAACCCTAACCCAACTAACCCTAACCCTAACCCTAACCCTAACCCTAACCCTAACCCTAGCCCAAATAACCCTAACCCTAACCCTAACCCTGACCCTAAACCTAACCCTAAACCAAATAACCCTAACCCTAACCCTAAACCAACTAGCCCTAACACTAACCATAAGCCTAACCTTTACCAAAATAACCCTAACCATAACCCAAACCCAACTAACCATAACCCTAACCCTAACCCTAACCCTAACCCTAGCCCAAATAACCCTAACCCTAACCCTAACCCTGACCCTAAACCTAACCCTAAACCAAATAACCCTAACCCTAAC
Source organism: Sturnus vulgaris (assembly GCF_052056855.1). NCBI lineage: Eukaryota > Metazoa > Chordata > Aves > Passeriformes > Sturnidae > Sturnus > Sturnus vulgaris. The sequence goes on along the minus strand of NW_028276706.1, from coordinate 37,371 downwards.
CCTAAACCAACTAGCCCTAACACTAACCATAAGCCTAACCTTTACCAAAATAACCCTAACCATAACCCTAACCCAACTAACCCTAACCCTAACCCTAACCCTAACCCTAACCCTAGCCCAAATAACCCTAACCCTAACCCTAACCCTGACCCTAAACCTAACCCTAAACCAAATAACCCTAACCCTAACCCTAAACCAACTAGCCCTAACACTAACCATAAGCCTAACCTTTACCAAAATAACCCTAACCATAACCCAAACCCAACTAACCATAACCCTAACCCTAACCCTAACCCTAACCCTAACCCTAGCCCAAATAACCCTAACCCTAACCCTAACCCCGACCCTAAACCTAACCCTAAACCAAATAACCCTAACCCTAACCCTAAACCAACTAGCCCTAACACTAACCATAAGCCTAACCTTTACCAAAATAACCCTAACCATAACCCAAACCCAACTAACCATAACCCTAACCCTAACCCTAACCCTAACCCTAACCCTAACCCTAACCCTAACCCTAACCCTAGCCCAAATAACCCTAACCCTAACCCTAACCCTGACCCTAAACCTAAACCTAAACCAAATAACCCTAACCCTAACCCTAAACCAACTAGCCCTAACACTAACCATAAGCCTAACCTTTACCAAAATAACCCTAACCATAACCCAAACCCAACTAACCCTAACCCTAACCCTAACCCTAACCCTAACCCTAACCCTAGCCCAAATAACCCTAACCCTAACCCTAACCCTGACCCTAAACCTAAACCTAAACCAAATAACCCTAACCCTAACCCTAAACCAACTAGCCCTAACACTAACCATAAGCCTAACCTTTACCAAAATAACCCTAACCATAACCCAAACCCAACTAACCATAACCCTAACCCTAACCCTAACCCTAACCCTAACCCTACCCCAAATAACCCTAACCCTAACCCTAACCCTGACCCTAAACCTAACCCTAAACCAAATAACCCTAACCCTAACCCTAAACCAACTAGCCCTAACACTAACCATAAGCCTAACCTTTACCAAAATAACCCTAACCATAACCCAAACCCAACTAACCCTAACCCTAACCCTAACCCTAACCCTAACCCTAACCCTAACCCTAACCCTAACCCTAATCCTAGCCCAAATAACCCTAACCCTAACCCTAACCCTGACCCTAAACCTAAACCTAAACCTAAACCAAATAACCCTAACCCTAACCCTAAACCAACTAGCCCTAACACTAACCATAAGCCTAACCTTTACCAAAATAACCCTAACCATTACCCAAACCCAACTAACCATAACCCTAACCCTAACCCTAACCCTAACCCTAACCCTAACCCTAACCCTAGCCCAAATAACCCTAACCCTAACCCTAACCCTGACCCTAAACCTAAACCTAAACCATATAACCCTAACCCTAACCCTAAACCAACTAGCCCTAACACTAACCATAAGCCTAACCTTTACCAAAATAACCCTAACCATAACCCTAACCCAACTAACCCTAACCCTAACCCTAACCCTAACCCTAACCCTAACCCTAACCCTAGCCCAAATAACCCTAACCCTAACCCTAACCCTGACCCTAAACCTAACCCTAAACCAAATAACCCTAACCCTAACCCTAAACCAACTAGCCCTAACACTAACCATAAGCCTAACCTTTACCAAAATAACCCTAACCATTACCCAAACCCAACTAACCATAACCCTAACCCTAACCCTAACCCTAACCCTAACCCTAGCCCAAATAACCCTAACCCTAACCCTAACCCTGACCCTAAACCTAACCCTAAACCAAATAACCCTAACCCTAACCCTAAACCAACTAGCCCTAACACTAACCATAAGCCTAACCTTTACCAAAATAACCCTAACCATAACCCAAACCCAACTAACCATAACCCTAACCCTAACCCTAACCCTAACCCTAGCCCAAATAACCCTAACCCTAACCCTAACCCTGACCCTAAACCTAACCCTAAACCAAATAACCCTAACCCTAACCCTAAACCAACTAGCCCTAACACTAACCATAAGCCTAACCTTTACCAAAATAACCCTAACCATAACCCTAACCCAACTAACCATAACCCTAACCCTAACCCTAACCCTAACCCTAACCCTAGCCCAAATAACCCTAACCCTAACCCTAACCCAACTAATCATAACCCTAACCCTAACCCTAACCCTAACCCTAACCCTAACCCTAGCCAAAATAACCCTAACCCTAACCCTAACCCTGACCCTAAACCTAACCCTAAACCAAATAACCCTAACCCTAACCCTAAACCAAATAGCCCTAACACTAACCATAAGCCTAACCTTTACCAAAATAACCCTAACCATAACCCAAACCCAACTAACCCTAACCCTAACCCTAACCCTAACCCTAACCCTAACCCTAACCCTAACCCTAACCCTAACCCTACCCCAAATAACCCTAACCCTAACCCTAACCCTGACCCTAAACCTAACCCTAAACCAAATAACCCTAACCCTAACCCTAAACCAACTAGCCCTAACACTAACCCTAAGCCTAACCTTTACCAAAATAACCCTAACTATAACCCTAACCCAACTAACCCTAACCCTAACCCTAACCCTAACCCTAACCCTAACCCTAGCCCAAATAACCCTAACCCTAACCCTAACCCTGACCCTAAACCTAACCCTAAACCAAATAACCCTAACCCTAACCCTAAACCAACTAGCCCTAACACTAACCATAAGCCTAACCTTTACCAAAATAACCCTAACCATAACCCAAACCCAACTAACCATAACCCTAACCCTAACCCTAACCCTAACCCTAACCCTAGCCCAAATAACCCTAACCCTAACCCTAACCCTGACCCTAAACCTAACCCTAAACCAAATAACCCTAACCCTAACCCTAAACCAACTAGCCCTAACACTAACCATAAGCTTAACCTTTACCAAAATAACCCTAACCATAACCCTAACCCAACTAACCCTAACCCTAACCCTAACCCTAACCCTAACCCTAGCCCAAATAACCCTAACCCTAACCCTAACCCTGACCCTAAACCTAACCCTAAACCAAATAACCCTAACCCTAACCCTAAACCAACTAGCCCTAACACTAACCATAAGCCTAACCTTTACCAAAATAACCCTAACCATAACCCAAACCCAACTAACCATAACCCTAACCCTAACCCTAACCCTAACCCTAACCCTAACCCTAACCCTAACCCTAGCCCAAATAACCCTAACCCTAACCCTAACCCTGACCCTAAACCTAACCCTAAACCAAATAACCCTAACCCTAACCCTAAACCAACTAGCCCTAACACTAACCATAAGCCTAACCTTTACCAAAATAACCCTAACCATAACCCAAACCCAACTAACCATAACCCTAACCCTAACCCTAACCCTAACCCTAACCCTAACCCTAACCCTAGCCCAAATAACCCTAACCCTAACCCTAACCCTGACCCTAAACCTAACCCTAAACCAAATAACCCTAACCCTAACCCTAAACCAACTAGCCCTAACACTAACCATAAGCCTAACCTTTACCAAAATAACCCTAACCATAACCCAAACCCAACTAACCATAACCCTAACCCTAACCCTAACCCTAACCCTAACACTAACCCTAACCCTAGCCCAAATAACCCTAACCCTAACCCTAACCCTGACCCTAAACCTAAACCTAAACCAAATAACCCTAACCCTAACCCTAAACCAACTAGCCCTAACACTAACCATAAGCCTAACCTTTACCAAAATAACCCTAACCATAACCCAAAGCAACTAACCCTAACCCTAACCCTAACCCTAACCCTAACCCTAGCCCAAATAACCCTAACCCTAACCCTAACCCTGACCCTAAACCTAAACCTAAACCTAAACCAAATAACCCTAACCCTAACCCTAAACCAACTAGCCCTAACACTAACCATAAGCCTAACCTTTACCAAAATAACCCTAACCATAACCCAAACCCAACTAACCATAACCCTAACCCTAACCCTAACCCTAACCCTAACCCTAACCCTAGCCCAAATAACCCTAACCCTAACCCTAACCCTGACCGTAAACCTAACCCTAAACCAAATAACCCTAACCCTAACCCTAAACCAACTAGCCCTAACACTAACCATAAGCCTAACCTTTACCAAAATAACCCTAACCATAACCCAAACCCAACTAACCCTAACCCTAACCCTAACCCTAACCCTAACCCTAACCCTAACCCTAACCCTAGCCCAAATAACCCTAACCCTAACCCTAACCCTGACCCTAAACCTAACCCTAAACCAAATAACCCTAACCCTAACCCTAAACCAACTAGCCCTAACACTAACCATAAGCCTAACCTTTACCAAAATAACCCTAACCATAACCCAAACCCAACTAACCATAACCCTAACCCTAACCCTAACCCTAACCCTAACCCTAACCCTAGCCCAAATAACCCTAACCCTAACCCTAACCCAACTAATCATAACCCTAACCCTAACCCTAACCCTAACCCTAACCCTAGCCCAAATAACCCTAACCCTAACCCTAACCCTGACCCTAAACCTAATCCTAAACCAAATAACCCTAACCCTAACCCTAAACCAACTAGCCCTAACACTAACCATAAGCCTAACCTTTACCAAAATAACCCTAACCATAACCCAAACCCAACTAACCCTAACCCTAACCCTAACCCTAACCCTAACCCTAACCCTAACCCTAACCCTAACCCTACCCCAAATAACCCTAACCCTAACCCTAACCCTGACCCTAAACCTAACCCTAAACCAAATAACCCTAACCCTAACCCTAAACCAACTAGCCCTAACACTAACCCTAAGCCTAACCTTTACCAAAATAACCCTAACCTATAACCCTAACCCAACTAACCCTAACCCTAACCCTAACCCTAACCCTAACCCTAACCCTAGCCCAAATAACCCTAACCCTAACCCTAACCCTGACCCTAAACCTAACCCTAAACCAAATAACCCTAACCCTAACCCTAAACCAACTAGCCCTAACACTAACCATAAGCCTAACCTTTACCAAAATAACCCTAACCATAACCCTAACCCAACTAACCCTAACCCTAACCCTAACCCTAACCCTAACCCTAGCCCAAATAACCCTAACCCTAACCCTAACCCTGACCCTAAACCTAACCCTAAACCAAATAACCCTAACCCTAACCCTAAACCAACTAGCCCTAACACTAACCATAAGCCTAACCTTTACCAAAATAACCCTAACCATAACCCTAACCCAACTAACCATAACCCTAACCCTAACCCTAACCCTAACCCTAACCCTAACCCTAACCCTAGCCCAAATAACCCTAACCCTAACCCTAACCCTGACCCTAAACCTAAACCTAAACCTAAACCAAATAACCCTAACCCTAACCCTAAACCAACTAGCCCTAACACTAACCATAAGCCTAACCTTTACCAAAATAACCCTAACCATAACCCAAACCCAACTAACCATAACCCTAACCCTAACCCTAACCCTAACCCTAACCCTAACCCTAACCCTAGCCCAAATAACCCTAACCCTAACCCTAACCCTGACCCTAAACCTAACCCTAAACCAAATAACCCTAACCCTAACCCTAAACCAACTAGCCCTAACACTAACCATAAGCCTAACCTTTACCAAAATAACCCTAACCATAACCCAAACCCAACTAACCCTAACCCTAACCCTAACCCTAACCCTAACCCTAACCCTAACCCTAGCCCAAATAACCCTAACCCTAACCCTAACCCTGACCCTAAACCTAACCCTAAACCAAATAACCCTAACCCTAACCCTAAACCAACTAGCCCTAACACTAACCATAAGCCTAACCTTTACCAAAATAACCCTAACCATAACCCTAACTCAACTAACAATAACCCTAACCCTAACCCTAACCCTAACCCTAACCCTAGCCCAAATAACCCTAACCCTAACCCTAACCCAACTAATCATAACCCTAACCCTAACCCTAACCCTAACCCTAACCCTAGCCAAAATAACCCTAACCCTAACCCTAACCCTGACCCTAAACCTAACCCTAAACCAAATAACCCTAACCCTAACCCTAAACCAACTAGCCCTAACACTAACCATAAGCCTAACCTTTACCAAAATAACCCTAACCATAACCCAAACCCAACTAACCCTAACCCTAACCCTAACCCTAACCCTAACCCTAACCCTAACCCTAACCCTAACCCTAACCCTAACCCTAACCCTAACCCTACCCCAAATAACCCTAACCCTAACCCTAACCCTGACCCTAAACCTAACCCTAAACCAAATAACCCTAACCCTAACCCTAAACCAACTAGCCCTAACACTAACCCTAAGCCTAACCTTTACCAAAATAACCCTAACTATAACCCTAACCCAACTAACCCTAACCCTAACCCTAACCCTAACCCTAACCCTAACCCTAGCCCAAATAACCCTAACCCTAACCCTAACCCTGACCCTAAACCTAACCCTAAACCAAATAACCCTAACCCTAACCCTAAACCAACTAGCCCTAACACTAACCATAAGCCTAACCTTTACCAAAATAACCCTAACCATAACCCAAACCCAACTAACCATAACCCTAACCCTAACCCTAACCCTAACCCTAGCCCAAATAACCCTAACCCTAACCCTAACCCTGACCCTAAACCTAACCCTAAACCAAATAACCCTAACCCTAACCCTAAACCAACTAGCCCTAACACTAACCATAAGCCTAACCTTTACCAAAATAACCCTAACCATAACCCAAACCCAACTAACCCTAACCCTAACCCTAACCCTAACCCTAACCCTAACCCTAACCCTAACCCTAGCCCAAATAACCCTAACCCTAACCCTAACCCTGACCCTAAACCTAACCCTAAACCAAATAACCCTAACCCTAACCCTAAACCAACTAGCCCTAACACTAACCATAAGCCTAACCTTTACCAAAATAACCCTAACCATAACCCAAACCCAACTAACCCTAACCCTAACCCTAACCCTAACCCTAACCCTAACCCTAACCCTAACCCTAACCCTACCCCAAATAACCCTAACCCTAACCCACCTAAAGCAAATAACCCTAACCCTAACCCTAAACCAACTAGCCCTAACACTAACCATAAGCCTAACCTTTACCAAAATAACCCTAACCATAACCCAAACCCAACTAACCATAACCCTAACCCTAACCCTAACCCTAACCCTAACACTAACCCTAACCCTAGCCCAAATAACCCTAACCCTAACCCTAACCCTGACCCTAAACCTAAACCTAAACCAAATAACCCTAACCCTAACCCTAAACCAACTAGCCCTAACACTAACCATAAGCCTAACCTTTACCAAAATAACCCTAACCATAACCCAAAGCAACTAACCCTAACCCTAACCCTAACCCTAACCCTAGCCCAAATAACCCTAACCCTAACCCTAACCCTGACCCTAAACCTAAACCTAAACCTAAACCAAATAACCCTAACCCTAACCCTAAACCAACTAGCCCTAACACTAACCATAAGCCTAACCTTTACCAAAATAACCCTAACCATAACCCAAACCCAACTAACCATAACCCTAACCCTAACCCTAACCCTAACCCTAACCCTAACCCTAACCCTAGCCCAAATAACCCTAACCCTAACCCTAACCCTGACCCTAAACCTAACCCTAAACCAAATAACCCTAACCCTAACCCTAAACCAACTAGCCCTAACACTAACCATAAGCCTAACCTTTACCAAAATAACCCTAACCATAACCCAAACCCAACTAACCCTAACCCTAACCCTAACCCTAACCCTAACCCTAACCCTAACCCTAGCCCAAATAACCCTAACCCTAACCCTAACCCTGACCCTAAACCTAACCCTAAACCAAATAACCCTAACCCTAACCCTAAACCAACTAGCCCTAACACTAACCATAAGCCTAACCTTTACCAAAATAACCCTAACCATAACCCTAACTCAACTAACAATAACCCTAACCCTAACCCTAACCCTAACCCTAACCCTAGCCCAAATAACCCTAACCCTAACCCTAACCCAACTAATCATAACCCTAACCCTAACCCTAACCCTAACCCTAACCCTAGCCAAAATAACCCTAACCCTAACCCTAACCCTGACCCTAAACCTAACCCTAAACCAAATAACCCTAACCCTAACCCTAAACCAACTAGCCCTAACACTAACCATAAGCCTAACCTTTACCAAAATAACCCTAACCATAACCCAAACCCAACTAACCCTAACCCTAACCCTAACCCTAACCCTAACCCTAACCCTAACCCTAACCCTAACCCTAACCCTAACCCTAACCCTACCCCAAATAACCCTAACCCTAACCCTAACCCTGACCCTAAACCTAACCCTAAACCAAATAACCCTAACCCTAACCCTAAACCAACTAGCCCTAACACTAACCCTAAGCCTAACCTTTACCAAAATAACCCTAACTATAACCCTAACCCAACTAACCCTAACCCTAACCCTAACCCTAACCCTAACCCTAACCCTAGCCCAAATAACCCTAACCCTAACCCTAACCCTGACCCTAAACCTAACCCTAACCCTAACCCTAACCCTAACCCTAAACCAACTAGCCCTAACACTAACCATAAGCCTAACCTTTACCAAAATAACCCTAACCATAACCCTAACCCAACTAACCATAACCCTAACCCTAACCCTAACCCTAACCCTAGCCCAAATAACCCTAACCCTAACCCTAACCCTGACCCTAAACCTAACCCTAAACCAAATAACCCTAACCCTAACCCTAAACCAACTAGCCCTAACACTAACCATAAGCCTAACCTTTACCAAAATAACCCTAACCATTACCCAAACCCAACTAACCATAACCTTAACCCTAACCCTAACCCTAACCCTAACCCTAGCCCAAATAACCCTAACCCTAACCCTAACCCTGACCCTAAACCTAACCCTAAACCAAATAACCCTAACCCTAACCCTAAACCAACTAGCCCTAACACTAACCATAAGCCTAACCTTTACCAAAATAACCCTAACCATAACCCAAACCCAACTAACCATAACCCTAACCCTAACCCTAACCCTAACCCTAACCCTAACCCTAGCCCAAATAACCCTAACCCTAACCCGAACCCTGACCCTAAACCTAACCCTAAACCAAATAACCCTAACCCTAACCCTAAACCAACTAGCCCTAACACTAACCATAAGCCTAACCTTTACCAAAATAACCCTAACCATAACCCAAACCCAACTAACCATAACCCTAACCCTAACCCTAACCCTAACACTAACCCTAACCCTAGCCCAAATAACCCTAACCCTAACCCTAACCCTGACCCTAAACCTAAACCTGAACCAAATAACCCTAACCCTAACCCTAAACCAACTAGCCCTAACACTAACCATAAGCCTAACCTTTACCAAAATAACCCTAACCATAACCCAAACCCAACTAACCCTAACCCTAACCCTAACCCTAACCCTAACCCTAGCCCAAATAACCCTAACCCTAACCCTAACCCTGACCCTAAACCTAAACCTAAACCAAATAACCCTAACCCTAACCCTAAACCAACTAGCCCTAACACTAACCATAAGCCTAACCTTTACCAAAATAACCCTAACCATTACCCAAACCCAACTAACCATAACCCTAACCCTAACCCTAACCCTAACCCTAACCCTAACCCTAACCCTAGCCCAAATAACCCTAACCCTAACCCTAACCCTGACCCTAAACCTAACCCTAAACCAAATAACCCTAACCCTAACCCTAAACCAAGTAGACCTAACACTAACCATAAGCCTAACCTTTACCAAAATAACCCTAACCATAACCCTAACCCAACTAACCCTAACCCTAACCCTAACCCTAACCCTAACCCTAACCCTAGCCCAAATAACCCTAACCCTAACCCTAACCCTGACCCTAAACCTAAACCTAAACCAAATAACCCTAACCCTAACCCTAAACCAACTAGCCCTAACACTAACCATAAGCCTAACCTTTACCAAAATAACCCTAACCATTACCCAAACCCAACTAACCATAACCCTAACCCTAACCCTAACCCTAACCCTAACCCTAACCCTAACCCTAACCCTAACCCTAGCCCAAATAACCCTAACCCTAACCCTAACCCTGACCCTAAACCTAACCCTAAACCAAATAACCCTAACCCTAACCCTAAACCAACTAGCCCTAACACTAACCATAAGCCTAACCTTTACCAAAATAACCCTAACCATAACCCAAACCCAACTAACCATAACCCTAACCCTAACCCTAACCCTAACCCTAACCCTAACCCTAACCCTAACCCTAGCCCAAATAACCCTAACCCTAACCCTAACCCTGACCCTAAACCTAACCCTAAACCAAATAACCCTAACCCTAACCCTAAACCAACTAGCCCTAACACTAACCATAAGCCTAACCTTTACCAAAATAACCCTAACCATAACCCAAACCCAACTAACCATAACCCTAACCCTAACCCTAACCCTAACCCTAACCCTAACCCTAGCCCAAATAACCCTAACCCTAACCCTAACCCTGACCCTAAACCTAACCCTAAACCAAATAACCCTAACCCTAACCCTAAACCAACTAGCCCTAACACTAACCATAAGCCTAACCTTTACCAAAATAACCCTAACCATAACCCAAACCCAACTAACCATAACCCTAACCCTAACCCTAACCCTAACCCTAACCCTACCCCAAATAACCCTAACCCTAACCCTAACCCTGACACTAAACCTAACCCTAAACCAAATAACCCTAACCCTAACCCTAAACCAACTAGCCCTAACACTAACCATAAGCCTAACCTTTACCAAAATAACCCTAACCATAACCCTAACCCAACTAACCATAACCCTAACCCTAACCCTAACCCTAACCCTAACCCTAGCCCAAATAACCCTAACCCTAACCCTAACCCAACTAATCATAACCCTAACCCTAACCCTAACCCTAACCCTAACCCTAGCCAAAATAACCCTAACCCTAACCCTAACCCTGACCCTAAACCTAACCCTAAACCAAATAACCCTAACCCTAACCCTAAACCAACTAGCCCTAACACTAACCATAAGCCTAACCTTTACCAAAATAACCCTAACCATAACCCAAACCCAACTAACCCTAACCCTAACCCTAACCCTAACCCTAACCCTAACCCTAACCCTAACCCTAACCCTAACCCTACCCCAAATAACCCTAACCCTAACCCTAACCCTGACCCTAAACCTAACCCTAAACCAAATAACCCTAACCCTAACCCTAAACCAACTAGCCCTAACACTAACCCTAAGCCTAACCTTTACCAAAATAACCCTAACTATAACCCTAACCCAACTAACCCTAACCCTAACCCTAACCCTAACCCTAACCCTAACCCTAGCCCAAATAACCCTAACCCTAACCCTAACCCTGACCCTAAACCTAACCCTAAACCAAATAACCCTAACCCTAACCCTAAACCAACTAGCCCTAACACTAACCATAAGCCTAACCTTTACCAAAATAACCCTAACCATAACCCAAACCCAACTAACCATAACCCTAACCCTAACCCTAACCCTAACCCTAGCCCAAATAACCCTAACCCTAACCCTAACCCTGACCCTAAACCTAACCCTAAACCAAATAACCCTAACCCTAACCCTAAACCAACTAGCCCTAACACTAACCATAAGCCTAACCTTTACCAAAATAACCCTAACCATAACCCTAACCCAACTAACCCTAACCCTAACCCTAACCCTAACCCTAACCCTAGCCCAAATAACCCTAACCCTAACCCTAACCCTGACCCTAAACCTAACCCTAAACCAAATAACCCTAACCCTAACCCTAAACCAACTAGCCCTAACACTAACCATAAGCCTAACCTTTACCAAAATAACCCTAACCATAACCCAAACCCAACTAACCATAACCCTAACCCTAACCCTAACCCTAACCCTAACCCTAACCCTAGCCCAAATAACCCTAACCCTAACCCTAACCCCGACCCTAAACCTAACCCTAAACCAAATAACCCTAACCCTAACCCTAAACCAACTAGCCCTAACACTAACCATAAGCCTAACCTTTACCAAAATAACCCTAACCATAACCCAAACCCAACTAACCATAACCCTAACCCTAACCCTAACCCTAACCCTAACCCTAACCCTAACCCTAACCCTAACCCTAACCCTAGCCCAAATAACCCTAACCCTAACCCTAACCCTGACCCTAAACCTAAACCTAAACCAAATAACCCTAACCCTAACCCTAAACCAACTAGCCCTAACACTAACCATAAGCCTAACCTTTACCAAAATAACCCTAACCATAACCCAAACCCAACTAACCCTAACCCTAACCCTAACCCTAACCCTAACCCTAACCCTAGCCCAAATAACCCTAACCCTAACCCTAACCCTGACCCTAAACCTAAACCTAAACCAAATAACCCTAACCCTAACCCTAAACCAACTAGCCCTAACACTAACCATAAGCCTAACCTTTACCAAAATAACCCTAACCATAACCCAAACCCAACTAACCATAACCCTAACCCTAACCCTAACCCTAACCCTAACCCTACCCCAAATAACCCTAACCCTAACCCTAACCCTGACCCTAAACCTAACCCTAAACCAAATAACCCTAACCCTAACCCTAAACCAACTAGCCCTAACACTAACCATAAGCCTAACCTTTACCAAAATAACCCTAACCATAACCCAAACCCAACTAACCCTAACCCTAACCCTAACCCTAACCCTAACCCTAACCCTAACCCTAACCCTAACCCTAATCCTAGCCCAAATAACCCTAACCCTAACCCTAACCCTGACCCTAAACCTAAACCTAAACCTAAACCTAAACCAAATAACCCTAACCCTAACCCTAAACCAACTAGCCCTAACACTAACCATAAGCCTAACCTTTACCAAAATAACCCTAACCATTACCCAAACCCAACTAACCATAACCCTAACCCTAACCCTAACCCTAACCCTAACCCTAACCCTAACCCTAGCCCAAATAACCCTAACCCTAACCCTAACCCTGACCCTAAACCTAAACCTAAACCATATAACCCTAACCCTAACCCTAAACCAACTAGCCCTAACACTAACCATAAGCCTAACCTTTACCAAAATAACCCTAACCATAACCCTAACCCAACTAACCCTAACCCTAACCCTAACCCTAACCCTAACCCTAACCCTAACCCTAGCCCAAATAACCCTAACCCTAACCCTAACCCTGACCCTAAACCTAACCCTAAACCAAATAACCCTAACCCTAACCCTAAACCAACTAGCCCTAACACTAACCATAAGCCTAACCTTTACCAAAATAACCCTAACCATTACCCAAACCCAACTAACCATAACCCTAACCCTAACCCTAACCCTAACCCTAACCCTAGCCCAAATAACCCTAACCCTAACCCTAACCCTGACCCTAAACCTAACCCTAAACCAAATAACCCTAACCCTAACCCTAAACCAACTAGCCCTAACACTAACCATAAGCCTAACCTTTACCAAAATAACCCTAACCATAACCCAAACCCAACTAACCATAACCCTAACCCTAACCCTAACCCTAACCCTAGCCCAAATAACCCTAACCCTAACCCTAACCCTGACCCTAAACCTAACCCTAAACCAAATAACCCTAACCCTAACCCTAAACCAACTAGCCCTAACACTAACCATAAGCCTAACCTTTACCAAAATAACCCTAACCATAACCCTAACCCAACTAACCATAACCCTAACCCTAACCCTAACCCTAACCCTAACCCTAGCCCAAATAACCCTAACCCTAACCCTAACCCAACTAATCATAACCCTAACCCTAACCCTAACCCTAACCCTAACCCTAACCCTAGCCAAAATAACCCTAACCCTAACCCTAACCCTGACCCTAAACCTAACCCTAAACCAAATAACCCTAACCCTAACCCTAAACCAAATAGCCCTAACACTAACCATAAGCCTAACCTTTACCAAAATAACCCTAACCATAACCCAAACCCAACTAACCCTAACCCTAACCCTAACCCTAACCCTAACCCTAACCCTAACCCTAACCCTAACCCTAACCCTACCCCAAATAACCCTAACCCTAACCCTAACCCTGACCCTAAACCTAACCCTAAACCAAATAACCCTAACCCTAACCCTAAACCAACTAGCCCTAACACTAACCCTAAGCCTAACCTTTACCAAAATAACCCTAACTATAACCCTAACCCAACTAACCCTAACCCTAACCCTAACCCTAACCCTAACCCTAACCCTAGCCCAAATAACCCTAACCCTAACCCTAACCCTGACCCTAAACCTAACCCTAAACCAAATAACCCTAACCCTAACCCTAAACCAACTAGCCCTAACACTAACCATAAGCCTAACCTTTACCAAAATAACCCTAACCATAACCCAAACCCAACTAACCATAACCCTAACCCTAACCCTAACCCTAACCCTAACCCTAACCCTAGCCCAAATAACCCTAACCCTAACCCTAACCCTGACCCTAAACCTAACCCTAAACCAAATAACCCTAACCCTAACCCTAAACCAACTAGCCCTAACACTAACCATAAGCTTAACCTTTACCAAAATAACCCTAACCATAACCCTAACCCAACTAACCCTAACCCTAACCCTAACCCTAACCCTAACCCTAGCCCAAATAACCCTAACCCTAACCCTAACCCTGACCCTAAACCTAACCCTAAACCAAATAACCCTAACCCTAACCCTAAACCAACTAGCCCTAACACTAACCATAAGCCTAACCTTTACCAAAATAACCCTAACCATAACCCAAACCCAACTAACCATAACCCTAACCCTAACCCTAACCCTAACCCTAACCCTAACCCTAACCCTAACCCTAGCCCAAATAACCCTAACCCTAACCCTAACCCTGACCCTAAACCTAACCCTAAACCAAATAACCCTAACCCTAACCCTAAACCAACTAGCCCTAACACTAACCATAAGCCTAACCTTTACCAAAATAACCCTAACCATAACCCAAACCCAACTAACCATAACCCTAACCCTAACCCTAACCCTAACCCTAACCCTAACCCTAACCCTAGCCCAAATAACCCTAACCCTAACCCTAACCCTGACCCTAAACCTAACCCTAAACCAAATAACCCTAACCCTAACCCTAAACCAACTAGCCCTAACACTAACCATAAGCCTAACCTTTACCAAAATAACCCTAACCATAACCCAAACCCAACTAACCATAACCCTAACCCTAACCCTAACCCTAACCCTAACACTAACCCTAACCCTAGCCCAAATAACCCTAACCCTAACCCTAACCCTGACCCTAAACCTAAACCTAAACCAAATAACCCTAACCCTAACCCTAAACCAACTAGCCCTAACACTAACCATAAGCCTAACCTTTACCAAAATAACCCTAACCATAACCCAAAGCAACTAACCCTAACCCTAACCCTAACCCTAACCCTAACCCTAGCCCAAATAACCCTAACCCTAACCCTAACCCTGACCCTAAACCTAAACCTAAACCTAAACCAAATAACCCTAACCCTAACCCTAAACCAACTAGCCCTAACACTAACCATAAGCCTAACCTTTACCAAAATAACCCTAACCATAACCCAAACCCAACTAACCATAACCCTAACCCTAACCCTAACCCTAACCCTAACCCTAACCCTAACCCTAGCCCAAATAACCCTAACCCTAACCCTAACCCTGACCGTAAACCTAACCCTAAACCAAATAACCCTAACCCTAACCCTAAACCAACTAGCCCTAACACTAACCATAAGCCTAACCTTTACCAAAATAACCCTAACCATAACCCAAACCCAACTAACCCTAACCCTAACCCTAACCCTAACCCTAACCCTAACCCTAACCCTAACCCTAGCCCAAATAACCCTAACCCTAACCCTAACCCTGACCCTAAACCTAACCCTAAACCAAATAACCCTAACCCTAACCCTAAACCAACTAGCCCTAACACTAACCATAAGCCTAACCTTTACCAAAATAACCCTAACCATAACCCAAACCCAACTAACCATAACCCTAACCCTAACCCTAACCCTAACCCTAACCCTAACCCTAGCCCAAATAACCCTAACCCTAACCCTAACCCAACTAATCATAACCCTAACCCTAACCCTAACCCTAACCCTAACCCTAGCCAAAATAACCCTAACCCTAACCCTAACCCTGACCCTAAACCTAATCCTAAACCAAATAACCCTAACCCTAACCCTAAACCAACTAGCCCTAACACTAACCATAAGCCTAACCTTTACCAAAATAACCCTAACCATAACCCAAACCCAACTAACCCTAACCCTAACCCTAACCCTAACCCTAACCCTAACCCTAACCCTAACCCTAACCCTACCCCAAATAACCCTAACCCTAACCCTAACCCTGACCCTAAACCTAACCCTAAACCAAATAACCCTAACCCTAACCCTAAACCAACTAGCCCTAACACTAACCCTAAGCCTAACCTTTACCAAAATAACCCTAACTATAACCCTAACCCAACTAACCCTAACCCTAACCCTAACCCTAACCCTAACCCTAACCCTAGCCCAAATAACCCTAACCCTAACCCTAACCCTGACCCTAAACCTAACCCTAAACCAAATAACCCTAACCCTAACCCTAAACCAACTAGCCCTAACACTAACCATAAGCCTAACCTTTACCAAAATAACCCTAACCATAACCCTAACCCAACTAACCCTAACCCTAACCCTAACCCTAACCCTAACCCTAGCCCAAATAACCCTAACCCTAACCCTAACCCTGACCCTAAACCTAACCCTAAACCAAATAACCCTAACCCTAACCCTAAACCAACTAGCCCTAACACTAACCATAAGCCTAACCTTTACCAAAATAACCCTAACCATAACCCTAACCCAACTAACCATAACCCTAACCCTAACCCTAACCCTAACCCTAACCCTAGCCCAAATAACCCTAACCCTAACCCTAACCCTGACCCTAAACCTAACCCTAAACCAAATAACCCTAACCCTAACCCTAAACCAACTAGCCCTAACACTAACCATAAGCCTAACCTTTACCAAAATAACCCTAACCATAACCCAAACCCAACTAACCCTAACCCTAACCCTAACCCTAACCCTAACCCTAACCCTAACCCTAGCCCAAATAACCCTAACCCTAACCCTAACCCTGACCCTAAACCTAACCCTAAACCAAATAACCCTAACCCTAACCCTAAACCAACTAGCCCTAACACTAACCATAAGCCTAACCTTTACCAAAATAACCCTAACCATAACCCTAACTCAACTAACAATAACCCTAACCCTAACCCTAACCCTAACCCTAACCCTAACCCTAGCCCAAATAACCCTAACCCTAACCCTAACCCAACTAATCATAACCCTAACCCTAACCCTAACCCTAACCCTAACCCTAGCCAAAATAACCCTAACCCTAACCCTAACCCTGACCCTAAACCTAACCCTAAACCAAATAACCCTAACCCTAACCCTAAACCAACTAGCCCTAACACTAACCATAAGCCTAACCTTTACCAAAATAACCCTAACCATAACCCAAACCCAACTAACCCTAACCCTAACCCTAACCCTAACCCTAACCCTAACCCTAACCCTAACCCTAACCCTAACCCTAACCCTAACCCTAACCCTACCCCAAATAACCCTAACCCTAACCCTAACCCTGACCCTAAACCTAACCCTAAACCAAATAACCCTAACCCTAACCCTAAACCAACTAGCCCTAACACTAACCCTAAGCCTAACCTTTACCAAAATAACCCTAACTATAACCCTAACCCAACTAACCCTAACCCTAACCCTAACCCTAACCCTAACCCTAACCCTAGCCCAAATAACCCTAACC
Source organism: Sturnus vulgaris (assembly GCF_052056855.1). Taxonomy (NCBI): domain Eukaryota; kingdom Metazoa; phylum Chordata; class Aves; order Passeriformes; family Sturnidae; genus Sturnus; species Sturnus vulgaris. Next base: position 19,411 of record NW_028276706.1, on the reverse strand, counting down.
CTAACCCTAACCCTGACCCTAAACCTAACCCTAAACCAAATAACCCTAACCCTAACCCTAAACCAACTAGCCCTAACACTAACCATAAGCCTAACCTTTACCAAAATAACCCTAACCATAACCCAAACCCAACTAACCATAACCCTAACCCTAACCCTAACCCTAACCCTAGCCCAAATAACCCTAACCCTAACCCTAACCCTGACCCTAAACCTAACCCTAAACCAAATAACCCTAACCCTAACCCTAAACCAACTAGCCCTAACACTAACCATAAGCCTAACCTTTACCAAAATAACCCTAACCATAACCCTAACCCAACTAACCATAACCCTAACCCTAACCCTAACCCTAACCCTAGCCCAAATAACCCTAACCCTAACCCTAACCCTGACCCTAAACCTAAACCTAAACCAAATAACCCTAACCCTAACCCTAAACCAACTAGCCCTAACACTAACCATAAGCCTAACCTTTACCAAAATAACCCTAACCATAACCCAAACCCAACTAACCATAACCCTAACCCTAACCCTAACCCTAACCCTAACCCTAGCCCAAATAACCCTAACCCAAATAACCCTAACCCTAACCCTAACCCTGACCCTAAACCTAACCCTAAAGCAAATAACCCTAACCCTAACCCTAAACCAACTAGCCCTAACACTAACCATAAGCCTAACCTTTACCAAAATAACCCTAACCATAACCCAAACCCAACTAACCATAACCCTAACCCTAACCCTAACCCTAACCCTAACACTAACCCTAACCCTAGCCCAAATAACCCTAACCCTAACCCTAACCCTGACCCTAAACCTAAACCTAAACCAAATAACCCTAACCCTAACCCTAAACCAACTAGCCCTAACACTAACCATAAGCCTAACCTTTACCAAAATAACCCTAACCATAACCCAAAGCAACTAACCCTAACCCTAACCCTAACCCTAACCCTAGCCCAAATAACCCTAACCCTAACCCTAACCCTGACCCTAAACCTAAACCTAAACCTAAACCAAATAACCCTAACCCTAACCCTAAACCAACTAGCCCTAACACTAACCATAAGCCTAACCTTTACCAAAATAACCCTAACCATAACCCAAACCCAACTAACCATAACCCTAACCCTAACCCTAACCCTAACCCTAACCCTAACCCTAACCCTAGCCCAAATAACCCTAACCCTAACCCTAACCCTGACCCTAAACCTAACCCTAAACCAAATAACCCTAACCCTAACCCTAAACCAACTAGCCCTAACACTAACCATAAGCCTAACCTTTACCAAAATAACCCTAACCATAACCCAAACCCAACTAACCCTAACCCTAACCCTAACCCTAACCCTAACCCTAACCCTAACCCTAGCCCAAATAACCCTAACCCTAACCCTAACCCTGACCCTAAACCTAACCCTAAACCAAATAACCCTAACCCTAACCCTAAACCAACTAGCCCTAACACTAACCATAAGCCTAACCTTTACCAAAATAACCCTAACCATAACCCTAACTCAACTAACAATAACCCTAACCCTAACCCTAACCCTAACCCTAACCCTAGCCCAAATAACCCTAACCCTAACCCTAACCCAACTAATCATAACCCTAACCCTAACCCTAACCCTAACCCTAACCCTAGCCAAAATAACCCTAACCCTAACCCTAACCCTGACCCTAAACCTAACCCTAAACCAAATAACCCTAACCCTAACCCTAAACCAACTAGCCCTAACACTAACCATAAGCCTAACCTTTACCAAAATAACCCTAACCATAACCCAAACCCAACTAACCCTAACCCTAACCCTAACCCTAACCCTAACCCTAACCCTAACCCTAACCCTAACCCTAACCCTAACCCTAACCCTAACCCTAACCCTACCCCAAATAACCCTAACCCTAACCCTAACCCTGACCCTAAACCTAACCCTAAACCAAATAACCCTAACCCTAACCCTAAACCAACTAGCCCTAACACTAACCCTAAGCCTAACCTTTACCAAAATAACCCTAACTATAACCCTAACCCAACTAACCCTAACCCTAACCCTAACCCTAACCCTAACCCTAACCCTAGCCCAAATAACCCTAACCCTAACCCTAACCCTGACCCTAAACCTAACCCTAACCCTAACCCTAACCCTAACCCTAAACCAACTAGCCCTAACACTAACCATAAGCCTAACCTTTACCAAAATAACCCTAACCATAACCCTAACCCAACTAACCATAACCCTAACCCTAACCCTAACCCTAACCCTAGCCCAAATAACCCTAACCCTAACCCTAACCCTGACCCTAAACCTAACCCTAAACCAAATAACCCTAACCCTAACCCTAAACCAACTAGCCCTAACACTAACCATAAGCCTAACCTTTACCAAAATAACCCTAACCATTACCCAAACCCAACTAACCATAACCTTAACCCTAACCCTAACCCTAACCCTAACCCTAGCCCAAATAACCCTAACCCTAACCCTAACCCTGACCCTAAACCTAACCCTAAACCAAATAACCCTAACCCTAACCCTAAACCAACTAGCCCTAACACTAACCATAAGCCTAACCTTTACCAAAATAACCCTAACCATAACCCAAACCCAACTAACCATAACCCTAACCCTAACCCTAACCCTAACCCTAACCCTAACCCTAGCCCAAATAACCCTAACCCTAACCCGAACCCTGACCCTAAACCTAACCCTAAACCAAATAACCCTAACCCTAACCCTAAACCAACTAGCCCTAACACTAACCATAAGCCTAACCTTTACCAAAATAACCCTAACCATAACCCAAACCCAACTAACCATAACCCTAACCCTAACCCTAACCCTAACCCTAACACTAACCCTAACCCTAGCCCAAATAACCCTAACCCTAACCCTAACCCTGACCCTAAACCTAAACCTGAACCAAATAACCCTAACCCTAACCCTAAACCAACTAGCCCTAACACTAACCATAAGCCTAACCTTTACCAAAATAACCCTAACCATAACCCAAACCCAACTAACCCTAACCCTAACCCTAACCCTAACCCTAACCCTAGCCCAAATAACCCTAACCCTAACCCTAACCCTGACCCTAAACCTAAACCTAAACCAAATAACCCTAACCCTAACCCTAAACCAACTAGCCCTAACACTAACCATAAGCCTAACCTTTACCAAAATAACCCTAACCATTACCCAAACCCAACTAACCATAACCCTAACCCTAACCCTAACCCTAACCCTAACCCTAACCCTAACCCTAGCCCAAATAACCCTAACCCTAACCCTAACCCTGACCCTAAACCTAACCCTAAACCAAATAACCCTAACCCTAACCCTAAACCAAGTAGACCTAACACTAACCATAAGCCTAACCTTTACCAAAATAACCCTAACCATAACCCTAACCCAACTAACCCTAACCCTAACCCTAACCCTAACCCTAACCCTAACCCTAGCCCAAATAACCCTAACCCTAACCCTAACCCTGACCCTAAACCTAAACCTAAACCAAATAACCCTAACCCTAACCCTAAACCAACTAGCCCTAACACTAACCATAAGCCTAACCTTTACCAAAATAACCCTAACCATTACCCAAACCCAACTAACCATAACCCTAACCCTAACCCTAACCCTAACCCTAACCCTAACCCTAACCCTAACCCTAACCCTAGCCCAAATAACCCTAACCCTAACCCTAACCCTGACCCTAAACCTAACCCTAAACCAAATAACCCTAACCCTAACCCTAAACCAACTAGCCCTAACACTAACCATAAGCCTAACCTTTACCAAAATAACCCTAACCATAACCCAAACCCAACTAACCCTAACCCTAACCCTAACCCTAACCCTAACCCTAACCCTAGCCCAAATAACCCTAACCCTAACCCTAACCCTGACCCTAAACCTAAACCTAAACCAAATAACCCTAACCCTAACCCTAAACCAAATAGCCCTAACACTAACCATAAGCCTAACCTTTACCAAAATAACCCTAACCATAACCCTAACCCAACTAACCCTAACCCTAACCCTAACCCTAACCCTAACCCTAACCCTAGCCCAAATAACCCTAACCCTAACCCTAACCCTGACCCTAAACCTAAACCTAAACCAAATAACCCTAACCCTAACCCTAAACCAACTAGCCCTAACACTAACCATAAGCCTAACCTTTACCAAAATAACCCTAACCATAACCCAAACCCAACTAACCATAACCCTAACCCTAACCCTAACCCTAACCCTAACCCTAGCCCAAATAACCCAAACCCTAACCCTAACCCTGACCCTAAACCTAACCCTAAACCAAATAACCCTAACCCTAACCCTAAACCAACTAGCCCTAACACTAACCATAAGCCTAACCTTTACCAAAATAACCCTAACCATAACCCAAACCCAACTAACCATAACCCTAACCCTAACCCTAACCCTAACCCTAACCCTAGCCCAAATAACCCTAACCCTAACCCTAACCCTGACCCTAAACCTAACCCTAAACCAAATAACCCTAACCCTAACCCTAAACCAACTAGCCCTAACACTAACCATAAGCCTAACCTTTACCAAAATAACCCTAACCCTTACCCAAACCCAACTAACCATAACCCTAACCCTAACCCTAACCCTAACCCTAACCCTAGCCCAAATAACCCTAACCCTAACCCTAACCCTGACCCTAAACCTAACCCTAAACCAAATAACCCTAACCCTAACCCTAAACCAACTAGCCCTAACACTAACCATAAGCCTAACCTTTACCAAAATAACCCTAACCATAACCCAAACCCAACTAACCATAACCCTAACCCTAACCCTAACCCTAACCCTAACCCTAACCCTAACCCTAGCCCAAATAACCCTAACCCTAACCCTAACCCTGACCCTAAACCTAAACCTAAACCAAATAACCCTAACCCTAACCCTAAACCAACTAGCCCTAACACTAACCATAAGCCTAACCTTTATCAAAATAACCCTAACCATAACCCAAACCCAACTAACCATAACCCTAACCCTAACCCTAACCCTAACCCGAACCCTAGCCCAAATAACCCTAACCCTAACCCTAACCCTGACCCTAAACCTAACCCTAAACCAAATAACCCTAACCCTAACCCTAAACCAACTAGCCCTAACACTAACCATAAGCCTAACCTTTACCAAAATAACCCTAACCATAACCCTAACCCAACTAACCATAACCCTAACCCTAACCCTAACCCTAACCCTAACCCTAACCCTAACCCTAGCCCAAATAACCCTAACCCTAACCCTAACCCTGACCCTAAACCTAAACCTAAACCAAATAACCCTAACCCTAACCCTAAACCAACTAGCCCTAACACTAACCATAAGCCTAACCTTTACCAAAATAACCCTAACCATAACCCTAACCCAACTAATCATAACCCTAACCCTAACCCTAACCCTAACCCTAACCCTAGCCAAAATAACCCTAACCCTAACCCTAACCCTGACCCTAAACCTAAACCTAAACCAAATAACCCTAACCCTAACCCTAAACCAACTAGCCCTAACACTAACCCTAAGCCTAACCTTTACCAAAATAACCCTAACTATAACCCTAACCCAACTAACCCTAACCCTAACCCTAACCCTAACCCTAACCCTAGCCCAAATAACCCTAACCCTAACCCTAACCCTGACCCTAAACCTAAACCTGAACCAAATAACCCTAACCCTAACCCTAAACCAACTAGCCCTAACACTAACCATAAGCCTAACCTTTACCAAAATAACCCTAACCATAACCCAAACCCAACTAACCCTAACCCTAACCCTAACCCTAACCCTAACCCTAGCCCAAATAACCCTAACCCTAACCCTAACCCTGACCCTAAACCTAAACCTAAACCAAATAACCCTAACCCTAACCCTAAACCAACTAGCCCTAACACTAACCATAAGCCTAACCTTTACCAAAATAACCCTAACCATTACCCAAACCCAACTAACCATAACCCTAACCCTAACCCTAACCCTAACCCTAACCCTAACCCTAACCCTAGCCCAAATAACCCTAACCCTAACCCTAACCCTGACCCTAAAGCTAACCCTAAACCAAATAACCCTAACCCTAACCCTAAACCAAGTAGACCTAACACTAACCATAAGCCTAACCTTTACCAAAATAACCCTAACCATAACCCTAACCCAACTAACCCTAACCCTAACCCTAACCCTAACCCTAACCCTAACCCTAACCCTAACCCTAGCCCAAATAACCCTAACCCTAACCCTAACCCTGACCCTAAACCTAAACCTAAACCAAATAACCCTAACCCTAACCCTAAACCAACTAGCCCTAACAATAACCATAAGCCTAACCTTTACCAAAATAACCCTAACCATAACCCAAACCCAACTAACCATAACCCTAACCCTAACCCTAACCCTAACCCTAACCCTAACCCTAACCCTAACCCTAACCCTAGCCCAAATAACCCTAACCCTAACCCTAACCCTGACCATAAACCTAACCCTAAACCAAATAACCCTAACCCTAACCCTAAACCAACTAGCCCTAACACTAACCATAAGCCTAACCTTTACCAAAATAACCCTAACCATAACCCAAACCCAACTAACCATAACCCTAACATAACCCTAACCCTAACCCTAACCCTAACCCTAACCCTAACCCTAACCCTAGCCCAAATAACCCTAACCCTAACCCTAACCCTGACCCTAAACCTAAACCTAAACCAAATAACCCTAACCCTAACCCTAAACCAAATAGCCCTAACACTAACCATAAGCCTAACCTTTACCAAAATAACCCTAACCATAACCCAAACCCAACTAACCCTAACCCTAACCCTAACCCTAACCCTAACCCTAGCCCAAATAACCCTAACCCTAACCCTAACCCTGACCCTAAACCTAAACCTAAACCAAATAACCCTAACCCTAACCCTAAACCAACTAGCCCTAACACTAACCATAAGCCTAACCTTTACCAAAATAACCCTAACCATAACCCAAACCCAACTAACCATAACCCTAACCCTAACCCTAACCCTAACCCTAACCCTAACCCTAGCCCAAATAACCCAAACCCTAACCCTAACCCTGACCCTAAACCTAACCCTAAACCAAATAACCCTAACCCTAACCCTAAACCAACTAGCCCTAACACTAACCATAAGCCTAACCTTTACCAAAATAACCCTAACCATAACCCAAACCCAACTAACCATAACCCTAACCCTAACCCTAACCCTAACCCTAACCCTAGCCCAAATAACCCTAACCCTAACCCTAACCCTGACCCTAAACCTAACCCTAAACCAAATAACCCTAACCCTAACCCTAAACCAACTAGCCCTAACACTAACCATAAGCCTAACCTTTACCAAAATAACCCTAACCATAACCCTAACCCAACTAACCATAACCCTAACCCTAACCCTAACCCTAACCCTAGCCCAAATAACCCTAACCCTAACCCTAACCCTGACCCTAAACCTAAACCTAAACCAAATAACCCTAACCCTAACCCTAAACCAACTAGCCCTAACACTAACCATAAGCCTAACCTTTACCAAAATAACCCTAACCATAACCCAAACCCAACTAACCATAACCCTAACCCTAACCCTAACCCTAACCCTAACCCTAGCCCAAATAACCCTAACCCAAATAACCCTAACCCTAACCCTAACCCTGACCCTAAACCTAACCCTAAAGCAAATAACCCTAACCCTAACCCTAAACCAACTAGCCCTAACACTAACCATAAGCCTAACCTTTACCAAAATAACCCTAACCATAACCCAAACCCAACTAACCATAACCCTAACCCTAACCCTAACCCTAACCCTAACACTAACCCTAACCCTAGCCCAAATAACCCTAACCCTAACCCTAACCCTGACCCTAAACCTAAACCTAAACCAAATAACCCTAACCCTAACCCTAAACCAACTAGCCCTAACACTAACCATAAGCCTAACCTTTACCAAAATAACCCTAACCATAACCCAAAGCAACTAACCCTAACCCTAACCCTAACCCTAACCCTAGCCCAAATAACCCTAACCCTAACCCTAACCCTGACCCTAAACCTAAACCTAAACCTAAACCAAATAACCCTAACCCTAACCCTAAACCAACTAGCCCTAACACTAACCATAAGCCTAACCTTTACCAAAATAACCCTAACCATAACCCAAACCCAACTAACCATAACCCTAACCCTAACCCTAACCCTAACCCTAACCCTAACCCTAACCCTAGCCCAAATAACCCTAACCCTAACCCTAACCCTGACCCTAAACCTAACCCTAAACCAAATAACCCTAACCCTAACCCTAAACCAACTAGCCCTAACACTAACCATAAGCCTAACCTTTACCAAAATAACCCTAACCATAACCCAAACCCAACTAACCCTAACCCTAACCCTAACCCTAACCCTAACCCTAACCCTAACCCTAGCCCAAATAACCCTAACCCTAACCCTAACCCTGACCCTAAACCTAACCCTAAACCAAATAACCCTAACCCTAACCCTAAACCAACTAGCCCTAACACTAACCATAAGCCTAACCTTTACCAAAATAACCCTAACCATAACCCTAACTCAACTAACAATAACCCTAACCCTAACCCTAACCCTAACCCTAACCCTAGCCCAAATAACCCTAACCCTAACCCTAACCCAACTAATCATAACCCTAACCCTAACCCTAACCCTAACCCTAACCCTAGCCAAAATAACCCTAACCCTAACCCTAACCCTGACCCTAAACCTAACCCTAAACCAAATAACCCTAACCCTAACCCTAAACCAACTAGCCCTAACACTAACCATAAGCCTAACCTTTACCAAAATAACCCTAACCATAACCCAAACCCAACTAACCCTAACCCTAACCCTAACCCTAACCCTAACCCTAACCCTAACCCTAACCCTAACCCTAACCCTAACCCTAACCCTAACCCTACCCCAAATAACCCTAACCCTAACCCTAACCCTGACCCTAAACCTAACCCTAAACCAAATAACCCTAACCCTAACCCTAAACCAACTAGCCCTAACACTAACCCTAAGCCTAACCTTTACCAAAATAACCCTAACTATAACCCTAACCCAACTAACCCTAACCCTAACCCTAACCCTAACCCTAACCCTAACCCTAGCCCAAATAACCCTAACCCTAACCCTAACCCTGACCCTAAACCTAACCCTCTAACCCTAACCCTAACCCTAACCCTAAACCAACTAGCCCTAACACTAACCATAAGCCTAACCTTTACCAAAATAACCCTAACCATAACCCTAACCCAACTAACCATAACCCTAACCCTAACCCTAACCCTAACCCTAGCCCAAATAACCCTAACCCTAACCCTAACCCTGACCCTAAACCTAACCCTAAACCAAATAACCCTAACCCTAACCCTAAACCAACTAGCCCTAACACTAACCATAAGCCTAACCTTTACCAAAATAACCCTAACCATTACCCAAACCCAACTAACCATAACCTTAACCCTAACCCTAACCCTAACCCTAACCCTAGCCCAAATAACCCTAACCCTAACCCTAACCCTGACCCTAAACCTAACCCTAACCAAATAACCCTAACCCTAACCCTAAACCAACTAGCCCTAACACTAACCATAAGCCTAACCTTTACCAAAATAACCCTAACCATAACCCAAACCCAACTAACCATAACCTAACCCTAACCCTAACCCTAACCCTAACCCTAACCCTAGCCCAAATAACCCTAACCCTAACCCGAACCCTGACCCTAAACCTAACCTAAACCAAATAACCCTAACCCTAACCCTAAACCAACTAGCCCTAACACTAACCATAAGCCTAACCTTTACCAAATAACCCTAACCATAACCCAAACCCAACTAACCATAACCCTAACCCTAACCCTAACCCTAACCCTAACACTAACCCTAACCCTAGCCAAATAACCCTAACCCTAACCCTAACCCTGACCCTAAACCTAAACCTGAACCAAATAACCCTAACCCTAACCCTAAACCAACTAGCCCTAACACTAACCATAAGCCTAACCTTTACCAAAATAACCCTAACCATAACCCAAACCCAACTAACCCTAACCCTAACCCTAACCCTAACCCTAACCCTAGCCCAAATAACCCTAACCCTAACCCTAACCCTGACCCTAAACCTAAACCTAAACCAAATAACCCTAACCCTAACCCTAAACCAACTAGCCCTAACACTAACCATAAGCCTAACCTTTACCAAAATAACCCTAACCATTACCCAAACCCAACTAACCATAACCCTAACCCTAACCCTAACCCTAACCCTAACCCTAACCCTAACCCTAGCCCAAATAACCCTAACCCTAACCCTAACCCTGACCCTAAACCTAACCCTAAACCAAATAACCCTAACCCTAACCCTAAACCAAGTAGACCTAACACTAACCATAAGCCTAACCTTTACCAAAATAACCCTAACCATAACCCTAACCCAACTAACCCTAACCCTAACCCTAACCCTAACCCTAACCCTAACCCTAGCCCAAATAACCCTAACCCTAACCCTAACCCTGACCCTAAACCTAAACCTAAACCAAATAACCCTAACCCTAACCCTAAACCAACTAGCCCTAACACTAACCATAAGCCTAACCTTTACCAAAATAACCCTAACCATTACCCAAACCCAACTAACCATAACCCTAACCCTAACCCTAACCCTAACCCTAACCCTAACCCTAACCCTAACCCTAACCCTAGCCCAAATAACCCTAACCCTAACCCTAACCCTGACCCTAAACCTAACCCTAAACCAAATAACCCTAACCCTAACCCTAAACCAACTAGCCCTAACACTAACCATAAGCCTAACCTTTACCAAAATAACCCTAACCATAACCCAAACCCAACTAACCCTAACCCTAACCCTAACCCTAACCCTAACCCTAACCCTAGCCCAAATAACCCTAACCCTAACCCTAACCCTGACCCTAAACCTAAACCTAAACCAAATAACCCTAACCCTAACCCTAAACCAAATAGCCCTAACACTAACCATAAGCCTAACCTTTACCAAAATAACCCTAACCATAACCCTAACCCAACTAACCCTAACCCTAACCCTAACCCTAACCCTAACCCTAACCCTAGCCCAAATAACCCTAACCCTAACCCTAACCCTGACCCTAAACCTAAACCTAAACCAAATAACCCTAACCCTAACCCTAAACCAACTAGCCCTAACACTAACCATAAGCCTAACCTTTACCAAAATAACCCTAACCATAACCCAAACCCAACTAACCATAACCCTAACCCTAACCCTAACCCTAACCCTAACCCTAGCCCAAATAACCCAAACCCTAACCCTAACCCTGACCCTAAACCTAACCCTAAACCAAATAACCTAACCCTAACCCTAAACCAACTAGCCCTAACACTAACCATAAGCCTAACCTTTACCAAAATAACCCTAACCATAACCCAAACCCAACTAACCATAACCCTAACCCTAACCCTAACCCTAACCCTAACCCTAGCCCAAATAACCCTAACCCTAACCCTAACCCTGACCCTAAACCTAACCCTAAACCAAATAACCCTAACCCTAACCCTAAACCAACTAGCCCTAACACTAACCATAAGCCTAACCTTTACCAAAATAACCCTAACCCTTACCCAAACCCAACTAACCATAACCCTAACCCTAACCCTAACCCTAACCCTAACCCTAGCCCAAATAACCCTAACCCTAACCCTAACCCTGACCCTAAACCTAACCCTAAACCAAATAACCCTAACCCTAACCCTAAACCAACTAGCCCTAACACTAACCATAAGCCTAACCTTTACCAAAATAACCCTAACCATAACCCAAACCCAACTAACCATAACCCTAACCCTAACCCTAACCCTAACCCTAACCCTAACCCTAACCCTAGCCCAAATAACCCTAACCCTAACCCTAACCCTGACCCTAACCTAAACCTAAACCAAATAACCCTAACCCTAACCCTAAACCAACTAGCCCTAACACTAACCATAAGCCTAACCTTTATCAAAATAACCCTAACCATAACCCAAACCCAACTAACCATAACCCTAACCCTAACCCTAACCCTAACCCGAACCCTAGCCCAAATAACCCTAACCCTAACCCTAACCCTGACCCTAAACCTAACCCTAAACCAAATAACCCTAACCCTAACCCTAAACCAACTAGCCCTAACACTAACCATAAGCCTAACCTTTACCAAAATAACCCTAACCATAACCCTAACCCAACTAACCATAACCCTAACCCTAACCCTAACCCTAACCCTAACCCTAACCCTAACCCTAGCCCAAATAACCCTAACCCTAACCCTAACCCTGACCCTAAACCTAAACCTAAACCAAATAACCCTAACCCTAACCCTAAACCAACTAGCCCTAACACTAACCATAAGCCTAACCTTTACCAAAATAACCCTAACCATAACCCTAACCCAACTAATCATAACCCTAACCCTAACCCTAACCCTAACCCTAACCCTAGCCAAAATAACCCTAACCCTAACCCTAACCCTGACCCTAAACCTAAACCTAAACCAAATAACCCTAACCCTAACCCTAAACCAACTAGCCCTAACACTAACCCTAAGCCTAACCTTTACCAAAATAACCCTAACTATAACCCTAACCCAACTAACCCTAACCCTAACCCTAACCCTAACCCTAACCCTAGCCCAAATAACCCTAACCCTAACCCTAACCCTGACCCTAAACCTAAACCTGAACCAAATAACCCTAACCCTAACCCTAAACCAACTAGCCCTAACACTAACCATAAGCCTAACCTTTACCAAAATAACCCTAACCATAACCCAAACCCAACTAACCCTAACCCTAACCCTAACCCTAACCCTAACCCTAGCCCAAATAACCCTAACCCTAACCCTAACCCTGACCCTAAACCTAAACCTAAACCAAATAACCCTAACCCTAACCCTAAACCAACTAGCCCTAACACTAACCATAAGCCTAACCTTTACCAAAATAACCCTAACCATTACCCAAACCCAACTAACCATAACCCTAACCTAACCCTAACCCTAACCCTAACCCTAACCCTAACCCTAGCCCAAATAACCCTAACCTAACCCTAACCCTGACCCTAAAGCTAACCCTAAACCAAATAACCCTAACCCTAACCCTAACCAAGTAGACCTAACACTAACCATAAGCCTAACCTTTACCAAAATAACCCTAACCATAACCCTACCCAACTAACCCTAACCCTAACCCTAACCCTAACCCTAACCCTAACCCTAACCCTAACCCTAGCCCAAATAACCCTAACCCTAACCCTAACCCTGACCCTAAACCTAAACCTAAACCAAATAACCCTAACCCTAACCCTAAACCAACTAGCCCTAACAATAACCATAAGCCTAACCTTTACCAAATAACCCTAACCATAACCCAAACCCAACTAACCATAACCCTAACCCTAACCCTAACCCTAACCCTAACCCTAACCCTAACCCTAACCTAACCCTAGCCCAAATAACCCTAACCCTAACCCTAACCCTGACCATAAACCTAACCCTAAACCAAATAACCCTAACCCTAACCCTAAACCAACTAGCCCTAACACTAACCATAAGCCTAACCTTTACCAAAATAACCCTAACCATAACCCAAACCCAACTAACCATAACCCTAACCATAACCTAACCCTAACCCTAACCCTAACCCTAACCCTAACCCTAACCCTAGCCCAAATAACCCTAACCCTAACCCTAACCCTGACCCTAAACCTAAACCTAAACCAAATAACCCTAACCCTAACCCTAAACCAAATAGCCCTAACACTAACCATAAGCCTAACCTTTACCAAAATAACCCTAACCATAACCCAAACCCAACTAACCCTAACCCTAACCCTAACCCTAACCCTAACCCTAGCCCAAATAACCCTAACCCTAACCCTAACCCTGACCCTAAACCTAACCTAAACAAATAACCCTAACCCTAACCCTAAACCAACTAGCCCTAACACTAACCATAAGCCTAACCTTTACCAAAATAACCCTAACCATAACCCAAACCCAACTAACCATAACCCTAACCCTAACCCTAACCCTAACCCTAACCCTAACCCTAGCCCAAATAACCCAAACCCTAACCCTAACCCTGACCCTAAACCTAACCCTAAACCAAATAACCCTAACCCTAACCCTAAACCAACTAGCCCTAACACTAACCATAAGCCTAACCTTTACCAAAATAACCCTAACCATAACCCTAACCCAACTAACCATAACCCTAACCCTAACCCTAACCCTAACCTAGCCCAAATAACCCTAACCCTAACCCTAACCCTGACCCTAAACCTAAACCTAAACCAAATAACCCTAACCCTAACCCTAAACCAACTAGCCCTAACACTAACCATAAGCCTAACCTTTACCAAAATAACCCTAACCATAACCCAAACCCAACTAACCATAACCCTAACCCTAACCCTAACCCTAACCCTAACCCTAGCCCAAATAACCCTAACCCAAATAACCCTAACCCTAACCCTAACCCTGACCCTAAACCTAACCCTAAAGCAAATAACCCTAACCCTAACCCTAAACCAACTAGCCCTAACACTAACCATAAGCCTAACCTTTACCAAAATAACCCTAACCATAACCCAAACCCAACTAACCATAACCCTAACCCTAACCCTAACCCTAACCCTAACACTAACCCTAACCCTAGCCCAAATAACCCTAACCCTAACCCTAACCCTGACCCTAAACCTAAACCTAAACCAAATAACCCTAACCCTAACCCTAAACCAACTAGCCCTAACACTAACCATAAGCCTAACCTTTACCAAAATAACCCTAACCATAACCCAAAGCAACTAACCCTAACCCTAACCCTAACCCTAACCCTAGCCCAAATAACCCTAACCCTAACCCTAACCCTGACCCTAAACCTAAACCTAAACCTAAACCAAATAACCCTAACCCTAACCCTAAACCAACTAGCCCTAACACTAACCATAAGCCTAACCTTTACCAAAATAACCCTAACCATAACCCAAACCCAACTAACCATAACCCTAACCCTAACCCTAACCCTAACCCTAACCCTAACCCTAACCCTAGCCCAAATAACCCTAACCCTAACCCTAACCCTGACCCTAAACCTAACCCTAAACCAAATAACCCTAACCCTAACCCTAAACCAACTAGCCCTAACACTAACCATAAGCCTAACCTTTACCAAAATAACCCTAACCATAACCCAAACCCAACTAACCCTAACCCTAACCCTAACCTAACCCTAACCCTAACCCTAACCCTAGCCCAAATAACCCTAACCCTAACCCTAACCCTGACCCTAAACCTAACCCTAAACCAAATAACCCTAACCCTAACCCTAAACCAACTAGCCCTAACACTAACCATAAGCCTAACCTTTACCAAAATAACCCTAACCATAACCCTAACTCAACTAACAATAACCCTAACCCTAACCCTAACCCTAACCCTAACCCTAGCCCAAATAACCCTAACCCTAACCCTAACCAACTAATCATAACCCTAACCCTAACCCTAACCCTAACCCTAACCCTAGCCAAAATAACCCTAACCCTAACCCTAACCCTGACCCTAAACCTAACCCTAAACCAAATAACCCTAACCCTAACCCTAAACCAACTAGCCCTAACACTAACCATAAGCCTAACCTTTACCAAAATAACCCTAACCATAACCCAAACCCAACTAACCCTAACCCTAACCCTAACCCTAACCCTAACCCTAACCCTAACCCTAACCCTAACCCTAACCCTAACCCTAACCCTAACCCTACCCCAAATAACCCTAACCCTAACCCTAACCCTGACCCTAAACCTAACCCTAAACCAAATAACCCTAACCCTAACCCTAAACCAACTAGCCCTAACACTAACCCTAAGCCTAACCTTTACCAAAATAACCCTAACTATAACCCTAACCCAACTAACCCTAACCCTAACCCTAACCCTAACCCTAACCCTAACCCTAGCCCAAATAACCCTAACCCTAACCCTAACCCTGACCCTAAACCTAACCCTAACCCTAACCCTAACCCTAACCCTAAACCAACTAGCCCTAACACTAACCATAAGCCTAACCTTTACCAAAATAACCCTAACCATAACCCTAACCCAACTAACCATAACCCCTAACCCTAACCCTAACCCTAACCCTAGCCCAAATAACCCTAACCCTAACCCTAACCCTGACCCTAAACCTAACCCTAAACCAAATAACCCTAACCCTAACCCTAAACCAACTAGCCCTAACACTAACCATAAGCCTAACCTTTACCAAAATAACCCTAACCATTACCCAAACCCAACTAACCATAACCTTAACCCTAACCCTAACCCTAACCCTAACCTAGCCCAAATAACCCTAACCCTAACCCTGACCCTAAACCTAACCCTAAACCAAATAACCCTAACCCTAACCCTAAACCAACTAGCCCTAACACTAACCATAAGCCTAACCTTTACCAAAATAACCCTAACCATAACCCAAACCCAACTAACCATAACCCTAACCCTAACCCTAACCCTAACCCTAACCCTAGCCCAAATAACCCTAACCCTAACCCGAACCCTGACCCTAAACCTAACCCTAAACCAAATAACCCTAACCCTAACCCTAAACAACTAGCCCTAACACTAACATAAGCCTAACCTTTACCAAAATAACCCTAACCATAACCCAAACCCAACTAACCATAACCCTAACCCTAACCCTAACCCTAACCCTAACACTAACCCTAACCCTAGCCCAAATAACCCTAACCTACCCTAACCCTGACCCTAAACCTAACCTGAACCAAATAACCTAACCCTAACCCTAAACCAACTAGCCCTAACACTAACCATAAGCCTAACCTTTACCAAAATAACCCTAACCATAACCAAACCCAACTAACCCTAACCCTAACCTAACCCTAACCCTAACCCTAGCCCAAATAACCCTAACCCTAACCCTAACCCTGACCCTAAACCTAAACCTAAACCAAATAACCCTAACCCTAACCCTAAACCAACTAGCCCTAACACTAACCATAAGCCTAACCTTTACCAAAATAACCCTAACCATTACCCAAACCCAACTAACCATAACCCTAACCCTAACCCTAACCCTAACCCTAACCCTAACCCTAACCCTAGCCCAAATAACCCTAACCCTAACCCTAACCCTGACCCTAAACCTAACCCTAAACCAAATAACCCTAACCCTAACCCTAACCAAGTAGACCTAACACTAACCATAAGCCTAACCTTTACCAAAATAACCCTAACCATAACCCTAACCCAACTAACCCTAACCCTAACCCTAACCCTAACCCTAACCCTAACCCTAGCCCAAATAACCCTAACCCTAACCCTAACCCTGACCCTAAACCTAAACCTAAACCAAATAACCCTAACCCTAACCCTAAACCAACTAGCCCTAACACTAACCATAAGCCTAACCTTTACCAAAATAACCCTAACCATTACCCAAACCCAACTAACCATAACCCTAACCCTAACCCTAACCCTAACCCTAACCCTAACCCTAACCTAACCCTAACCCTAGCCCAAATAACCCTAACCCTAACCTAACCCTGACCCTAAACCTAACCTAAACCAAATAACCCTAACCCTAACCCTAAACCAACTAGCCCTAACACTAACCATAAGCCTAACCTTTACCAAAATAACCTAACCATAACCCAACCCAACTAACCCTACCCTAACCCTAACCCTAACCCTAACCCTAACCCTAGCCCAAATAACCCTAACCCTAACCCTAACCCTGACCCTAACCTAACCTAAACCAAATAACCCTAACCCTAACCCTAAACCAAATAGCCCTAACACTAACCATAAGCCTAACCTTTACCAAAATAACCCTAACCATAACCCTAACCCAACTAACCCTAACCCTAACCCTAACCCTAACCCTAACCCTAACCCTAGCCCAAATAACCCTAACCCTAACCCTAACCCTGACCCTAAACCTAACCTAAACCAAATAACCCTAACCCTAACCCTAAACCAACTAGCCCTAACACTAACCATAAGCCTAACCTTTACCAAAATAACCCTAACCATAACCCAAACCCAACTAACCATAACCCTAACCCTAACCCTAACCCTAACCCTAACCCTAGCCCAAATAACCCAAACCCTAACCCTAACCCTGACCCTAAACCTAACCCTAAACCAAATAACCCTAACCCTAACCCTAAACCAACTAGCCCTAACACTAACCATAAGCCTAACCTTTACCAAAATAACCCTAACCATAACCCAAACCCAACTAACCATAACCCTAACCCTAACCCTAACCCTAACCCTAACCCTAGCCCAAATAACCCTAACCCTAACCCTAACCCTGACCCTAAACCTAACCCTAAACCAAATAACCCTAACCCTAACCCTAAACCAACTAGCCCTAACACTAACCATAAGCCTAACCTTTACCAAAATAACCCTAACCTTACCCAAACCCAACTAACCATAACCCTAACCCTAACCCTAACCCTAACCCTAACCCTAGCCCAAATAACCCTAACCCTAACCCTAACCCTGACCCTAAACCTAACCCTAAACCAAATAACCCTAACCCTAACCCTAAACCAACTAGCCCTAACACTAACCATAAGCCTAACCTTTACCAAAATAACCCTAACCATAACCCAAACCCAACTAACCATAACCCTAACCCTAACCCTAACCCTAACCCTAACCCTAACCCTAACCCTAGCCCAAATAACCCTAACCCTAACCCTAACCCTGACCCTAAACCTAAACCTAAACCAAATAACCCTAACCCTAACCTAAACCAACTAGCCCTAACACTAACCATAAGCCTAACCTTTACCAAAATAACCCTAACCATAACCCAAACCCAACTAACCATAACCCTAACCCTAACCCTAACCCTAACCCGAACCCTAGCCAAATAACCCTAACCCTAACCCTAACCCTGACCCTAAACCTAACCCTAAACCAAATAACCCTAACCCTAACCCTAAACCAACTAGCCCTAACACTAACCATAAGCCTAACCTTTACCAAAATAACCCTAACCATAACCCTAACCCAACTAACCATAACCCTAACCCTAACCCTAACCCTAACCCTAACCTAACCCTAACCCTAGCCCAAATAACCCTAACCCTAACCCTAACCCTGACCCTAAACCTAAACCTAACCAAATAACCCTAACCCTAACCCTAAACCAACTAGCCCTAACACTAACCATAAGCCTAACCTTTACCAAAATAACCCTAACCATAACCCTAACCCAACTAATCATAACCCTAACCCTAACCCTAACCCTAACCCTAACA
>NW_028276705.1:0-65010 GCF_052056855.1 Sturnus vulgaris | reverse complement strand
TGCTTCGTTCTTCGCCTTCTGCCGTCCCGGCGAGAGCTGAACTCCCAGCGGTCAGTTGCAGCTCATGCCCAACAGCGTGTTCTCAGTTCTGCGGGCAAGCACGCCCCTCTTGCCTTGGCCCCCGAGAGCAAAGTCCCCGAGCGAGCACTCGACTCAGTGCAATTGCACCCGAAGGACGCTCTCGCTCGTCTTTCGAGGAGCGATTCCCTCAACAGCAGAAGCCAGCAGAGGCACAAACTGCACGACGAGAGGGGACAAGTTTAGAACACGTCTCTGTCCTGGCACCATTTGCAGTGTGCGATACTTCCCTCCGGCTCTTCGGGCCTTGCGAAGCTCTGTGTACTGCGAGCGCTGCTACTCGCAGCTGAGGAGGACCGTGGAGCTAGCGGCGAAGGGTCGGGGGAGAGGGGGGAGGGGGAGAGAGCTCTTCGCTGCACTGCGCCGCTCGCAAGCGGCTTCGTTCTTCGCCTTCTGCCGTCGGCGAGAGCTGAACTCCAGCGGTCAGTTGCAGCTCTGCCCAACAGCGTGTTCTCAGTTCTGCGGGCAAGCACGCCCCTCTTGCCTTGGCCCCGAGAGCAAAGTCCCGAGCGAGCACTCGACTCAGTGCAATGCACCCGGAAGGACGCTCTCGCTCGTCTTTCGAGGAGCGATTCCTAACAGCAGAAGCAGCAGAGGCACAAACTGCACGACGAGAGGGGACAACGAAGAACACGTCTCTGTCCTGGCACATTTGCGTGTGCGATACTTCCCTCCGGCTCTTCGGGCCTTGCGAAGCTCTGTGTACTGCGAGCGCTGCTACTCGCAGCTGAGGAGGACCGTGGAGCTAGCGGCGAATTGGGAGAGCTCTTCGCTGCACTGCGCCAGCTCGCAAGCGGCTTCGTTCTTCGCCTTCTGCCGTCCGGCGAGAGCTGAACTCCAGCGGTCAGTTGCAGCTCTGCCCAACAGCGTGTTCTCAGTTCTGCGGGCAAGCACGCCCTCTTGCCTTGGCCCCGAGAGCAAAGTCCCGAGCGAGCACTCGACTCAGTGCAATGCACCCGGAAGGACGCTCTCGCTCGTCTTTCGAGGAGCGATTCCTAACAGCAGAAGCAGCAGAGGCACAAACTGCACGACGAGAGGGGACAACGTAGAACACGTCTCTGTCCTGGCACATTTGCGTGTGCGATACTTCCCTCCGGCTCTTCGGGCCCTTGCGAAGCTCTGTGTACTGCGAGCGCTGCTACTCGCAGCTGAGAAGGACCGTGGAGCTAGCGGCGAATTGGGAGAGCTCTTCGCTGCACTGCGCCGCTCGCAAGCGGCTTCGTTCTTCGCCTTCTGCCGTCCGGCGAGAGCTGAACTCCAGCGGTCAGTTGCAGCTCTGCCCAACAGCGTGTTCTCAGTTCTGCGGGCAAGCACGCCCTCTTGCCTTGGCCCGAGAGCAAAGTCCCGAGCGAGCACTCGACTCAGTGCAATGCACCCGGAAGGACGCTCTCGCTCGTCTTTCGAGGAGCGATTCCTAACAGCAGAAGCAGCAGAGGCACAAACTGCACGACGAGAGGGGACAACGTAGAACACGTCTCTGTCCTGGCACATTTGCGTGTGCGATACTTCCCTCCGGCTCTTCGGGCCTTGCGAAGCTCTGTGTACTGCGAGCGCTGCTACTCGCAGCTGAGGAGGACCGTGGAGCTAGCGGCGAATTGGGAGAGCTCTTCGCTGCACTGCGCCGCTCGCAAGCGGCTTCGTTCTTCGCCTTCTGCCGTCCGGCGAGAGCTGAACTCCAGCGGTCAGTTGCAGCTCTGCCCAACAGCGTGTTCTCAGTTCTGCGGGCAAGCACGCCCTCTTGCCTTGGCCCCGAGAGCAAAGTCCCGAGCGAGCACTCGACTCAGTGCAATGCACCCGGAAGGACGCTCTCGCTCGTCTTTCGAGGAGCGATTCCTAACAGCAGAAGCAGCAGAGGCACAAACTGCACGACGAGAGGGGACAACGTAGAACACGTCTCTGTCCTGGCACATTTGCGTGTGCGATACTTCCCTCCGGCTCTTCGGGCCTTGCGAAGCTCTGTGTACTGCGAGCGCTGCTACTCGCAGCTGAGGAGGACCGTGGAGCTAGCGGCGAATTGGGAGAGCTCTTCGCTGCACTGCGCCGCTCGCAAGCGGCTTCGTTCTTCGCCTTCTGCCGTCCGGCGAGAGCTGAACTCCAGCGGTCAGTTGCAGCTCTGCCCAACAGCGTGTTCTCAGTTCTGCGGGCAAGCACGCCCTCTTGCCTTGGCCCCGAGAGCAAAGTCCCCGAGCGAGCACTCGACTCAGTGCAATGCACCCGGAAGGACGCTCTCGCTCGTCTTTCGAGGAGCGATTCCTAACAGCAGAAGCAGCAGAGGCACAAACTGCACGACGAGAGGGACAACGTAGAACACGTCTCTGTCCTGGCACATTTGCGTGTGCGATACTTCCCTCCGGCTCTTCGGGCCTTGCGAAGCTCTGTGTACTGCGAGCGCTGCTACTCGCAGCTGAGGAGGACCGTGGAGCTAGCGGCGAATTGGGAGAGCTCTTCGCTGCACTGCGCCGCTCGCAAGCGGCTTCGTTCTTCGCCTTCTGCCGTCCGGCGAGAGCTGAACTCCAGCGGTCAGTTGCAGCTCTGCCCAACAGCGTGTTCTCAGTTCTGCGGGCAAGCACGCCCTCTTGCCTTGGCCCCGAGAGCAAAGTCCCGAGCGAGCACTCGACTCAGTGCAATGCACCCGGAAGGACGCTCTCGCTCGTCTTTCGAGGAGCGATTCCTAACAGCAGAAGCAGCAGAGGCACAAACTGCACGACGAGAGGGGACAACGTAGAACACGTCTCTGTCCTGGCACATTTGCGTGTGCGATACTTCCCTCCGGCTCTTCGGGCCTTGCGAAGCTCTGTGTACTGCGAGCGCTGCTACTCGCAGCTGAGAAGGACCGTGGAGCTAGCGGCGAATTGGGAGAGCTCTTCGCTGCACTGCGCCGCTCGCAAGCGGCTTCGTTCTTCGCCTTCTGCCGTCCGGCGAGAGCTGAACTCCAGCGGTCAGTTGCAGCTCTGCCCAACAGCGTGTTCTCAGTTCTGCGGGCAAGCACGCCCTCTTGCCTTGGCCCCGAGAGCAAAGTCCCGAGCGAGCACTCGACTCAGTGCAATGCACCCGGAAGGACGCTCTCGCTCGTCTTTCGAGGAGCGATTCTAACAGCAGAAGCAGCAGAGGCACAAACTGCACGACGAGAGGGGACAACGTAGAACACGTCTCTGTCCTGGCACATTTGCGTGTGCGAAACTTCCCTCCGGCTCTTCGGGCCTTGCGAAGCTCTGTGTACTGCGAGCGCTGCTACTCGCAGCTGAGGAGGACCGTGGAGCTAGCGGCGAATTGGGAGAGCTCTTCGCTGCACTGCGCCGCACGCAAGCGGCTTCGTTCTTCGCCTTCTGCCGTCCGGCGAGAGCTGAACTCCAGCGGTCAGTTGCAGCTCTGCCCAACAGCGTGTTCTCAGTTCTGCGGGCAAGCACGCCCTCTTGCCTTGGCCCCGAGAGCAAAGTCCCGAGCGAGCACTCGACTCAGTGCAATGCACCCGGAAGGACGCTCTCGCTCGTCTTTCGAGGAGCGATTCCTAACAGCAGAAGCAGCAGAGGCACAAACTGCACGACGAGAGGGGACAACGTAGAACACGTCTCTGTCCTGGCACATTTGCGTGTGCGAAACTTCCCTCCGGCTCTTCGGGCCTTGCGAAGCTCTGTGTACTGCGAGCGCTGCTACTCGCAGCTGAGGAGGACCGTGGAGCTAGCGGCGAATTGGGAGAGCTCTTCGCTGCACTGCGCCGCACGCAAGCGGCTTCGTTCTTCGCCTTCTGCCGTCCGGCGAGAGCTGAACTCCAGCGGTCAGTTGCAGCTCTGCCCAACAGCGTGTTCTCAGTTCTGCGGGCAAGCACGCCCTCTTGCCTTGGCCCCGAGAGCAAAGTCCCGAGCGAGCACTCGACTCAGTGCAATGCACCCGGAAGGACGCTCTCGCTCGTCTTTCGAGGAGCGATTCCTAACAGCAGAAGCAGCAGAGGCACAAACTGCACGACGAGAGGGGACAACGTAGAACACGTCTCTGTCCTGGCACATTTGCGTGTGCGATACTTCCCTCCGGCTCTTCGGGCCTTGCGAAGCTCTGTGTACTGCGAGCGCTGCTACTCGCAGCTGAGAAGGACCGTGGAGCTAGCGGCGAATTGGGAGAGCTCTTCGCTGCACTGCGCCGCTCGCAAGCGGCTTCGTTCTTCGCCTTCTGCCGTCCGGCGAGAGCTGAACTCCAGCGGTCAGTTGCAGCTCTGCCCAACAGCGTGTTCTCAGTTCTGCGGGCAAGCACGCCCTCTTGCCTTGGCCCCGAGAGCAAAGTCCCGAGCGAGCACTCGACTCAGTGCAATGCACCCGGAAGGACGCTCTCGCTCGTCTTTCGAGGAGCGATTCCTAACAGCAGAAGCAGCAGAGGCACAAACTGCACGACGAGAGGGGACAACGTAGAACACGTCTCTGTCCTGGCACATTTGCGTGTGCGAAACTTCCCTCCGGCTCTTCGGGCCTTGCGAAGCTCTGTGTACTGCGAGCGCTGCTACTCGCAGCTGAGAAGGACCTGTGGAGCTAGCGGCGAATTGGGAGAGCTCTTCGCTGCACTGCGCCGCTCGCAAGCGGCTTCGTTCTTCGCCTTCTGCCGTCCGGCGAGAGCTGAACTCCAGCGGTCAGTTGCAGCTCTGCCCAACAGCGTGTTCTCAGTTCTGCGGGCAAGCACGCCCTCTTGCCTTGGCCCCGAGAGCAAAGTCCCGAGCGAGCACTCGACTCAGTGCAATGCACCCGGAAGGACGCTCTCGCTCGTCTTTCGAGGAGCGATTCCTAACAGCAGAAGCAGCAGAGGCACAAACTGCACGACGAGAGGGGACAACGTAGAACACGTCTCTGTCCTGGCACATTTGCGTGTGCGATACTTCCCTCCGGCTCTTCGGGCCTTGCGAAGCTCTGTGTACTGCGAGCGCTGCTACTCGCAGCTGAGAAGGACCGTGGAGCTAGCGGCGAATTGGGAGAGCTCTTCGCTGCACTGCGCCGCTCGCAAGCGGCTTCGTTCTTCGCCTTCTGCCGTCCGGCGAGAGCTGAACTCCAGCGGTCAGTTGCAGCTCTGCCCAACAGCGTGTTCTCAGTTCTGCGGGCAAGCACGCCCTCTTGCCCTTGGCCCCGAGAGCAAAGTCCCGAGCGAGCACTCGACTCAGTGCAATGCACCCGGAAGGACGCTCTCGCTCGTCTTTCGAGGAGCGATTCCTAACAGCAGAAGCAGCAGAGGCACAAACTGCACGACGAGAGGGGACAACGTAGAACACGTCTCTGTCCTGGCACATTTGCGTGTGCGATACTTCCCTCCGGCTCTTCGGGCCTTGCGAAGCTCTGTGTACTGCGAGCGCTGCTACTCGCAGCTGAGAAGGACCGTGGAGCTAGCGGCGAATTGGGAGAGCCCTTCGCTGCACTGCGCCGCTCGCAAGCGGCTTCGTTCTTCGCCTTCTGCCGTCCGGCGAGAGCTGAACTCCAGCGGTCAGTTGCAGCTCTGCCCAACAGCGTGTTCTCAGTTCTGCGGGCAAGCACGCCCTCTTGCCTTGGCCCCGAGAGCAAAGTCCCGAGCGAGCACTCGACTCAGTGCAATGCACCCGGAAGGACGCTCTCGCTCGTCTTTCGAGGAGCGATTCCTAACAGCAGAAGCAGCAGAGGCACAAACTGCACGACGAGAGGGGACAACGTAGAACACGTCTCTGTCCTGGCACATTTGCGTGTGCGATACTTCCCTCCGGCTCTTCGGGCCTTGCGAAGCTCTGTGTACTGCGAGCGCTGCTACTCGCAGCTGAGAAGGACCGTGGAGCTAGCGGCGAATTGGGAGAGCCCTTCGCTGCACTGCGCCGCTCGCAAGCGGCTTCGTTCTTCGCCTTCTGCCGTCCGGCGAGAGCTGAACTCCAGCGGTCAGTTGCAGCTCTGCCCAACAGCGTGTTCTCAGTTCTGCGGGCAAGCACGCCCTCTTGCCTTGGCCCCGAGAGCAAAGTCCCGAGCGAGCACTCGACTCAGTGCAATGCACCCGGAAGGACGCTCTCGCTCGTCTTTCGAGGAGCGATTCCTAACAGCAGAAGCAGCAGAGGCACAAACTGCACGACGAGAGGGGACAACGTAGAACACGTCTCTGTCCTGGCACATTTGCGTGTGCGATACTTCCCTCCGGCTCTTCGGGCCTTGCGAAGCTCTGTGTACTGCGAGCGCTGCTACTCGCAGCTGAGAAGGACCGTGGAGCTAGCGGCGAATTGGGAGAGCCCTTCGCTGCACTGCGCCGCTCGCAAGCGGCTTCGTTCTTCGCCTTCTGCCGTCCGGCGAGAGCTGAACTCCAGCGGTCAGTTGCAGCTCTGCCCAACAGCGTGTTCTCAGTTCTGCGGGCAAGCACGCCCTCTTGCCTTGGCCCCGAGAGCAAAGTCCCGAGCGAGCACTCGACTCAGTGCAATGCACCCGGAAGGACGCTCTCGCTCGTCTTTCGAGGAGCGATTCCTAACAGCAGAAGCAGCAGAGGCACAAACTGCACGACGAGAGGGGACAACGTAGAACACGTCTCTGTCCTGGCACATTTGCGTGTGCGATACTTCCCTCCGGCTCTTCGGGCCTTGCGAAGCTCTGTGTACTGCGAGCGCTGCTACTCGCAGCTGAGAAGGACCGTGGAGCTAGCGGCGAATTGGGAGAGCCCTTCGCTGCACTGCGCCGCTCGCAAGCGGCTTCGTTCTTCGCCTTCTGCCGTCCGGCGAGAGCTGAACTCCAGCGGTCAGTTGCAGCTCTGCCCAACAGCGTGTTCTCAGTTCTGCGGGCAAGCACGCCCTCTTGCCTTGGCCCCGAGTGCAAAGTCCCGAGCGAGCACTCGACTCAGTGCAATGCACCCGGAAGGACGCTCTCGCTCGTCTTTCGAGGAGCGATTCCTAACAGCAGAAGCAGCAGAGGCACAAACTGCACGACGAGAGGGGACAACGTAGAACACGTCTCTGTCCTGGCACATTTGCGTGTGCGATACTTCCCTCCGGCTCTTCGGGCCTTGCGAAGCTCTGTGTACTGCGAGCGCTGCTACTCGCAGCTGAGGAGGACCGTGGAGCTAGCGGCGAATTCGGAGAGCCCTTCGCTGCACTGCGCCGCTCGCAAGCGGCTTCGTTCTTCGCCTTCTGCCGTCCGGCGAGAGCTGAACTCCAGCGGTCAGTTGCAGCTCTGCCCAACAGCGTGTTCTCAGTTCTGCGGGCAAGCACGCCCTCTTGCCTTGGCCCCGAGAGCAAAGTCCCGAGCGAGCACTCGACTCAGTGCAATGCACCCGGAAGGACGCTCTCGCTCGTCTTTCGAGGAGCGATTCCTAACAGCAGAAGCAGCAGAGGCACAAACTGCACGACGAGAGGGGACAACGTAGAACACGTCTCTGTCCTGGCACATTTGCGTGTGCGATACTTCCCTCCGGCTCTTCGGGCCTTGCGAAGCTCTGTGTACTGCGAGCGCTGCTACTCGCAGCTGAGGAGGACCGTGGAGCTAGCGGCGAATTCGGAGAGCCCTTCGCTGCACTGCGCCGCTCGCAAGCGGCTTCGTTCTTCGCCTTCTGCCGTCCGGCGAGAGCTGAACTCCAGCGGTCAGTTGCAGCTCTGCCCAACAGCGTGTTCTCAGTTCTGCGGGCAAGCACGCCCTCTTGCCTTGGCCCCGAGAGCAAAGTCCCGAGCGAGCACTCGACTCAGTGCAATGCACCCGGAAGGACGCTCTCGCTCGTCTTTCGAGGAGCGATTCCTAACAGCAGAAGCAGCAGAGGCACAAACTGCACGACGAGAGGGGACAACGTAGAACACGTCTCTGTCCTGGCACATTTGCGTGTGCGATACTTCCCTCCGGCTCTTCGGGCCTTGCGAAGCTCTGTGTACTGCGAGCGCTGCTACTCGCAGCTGAGGAGGACCGTGGAGCTAGCGGCGAATTCGGAGAGCCCTTCGCTGCACTGCGCCGCTCGCAAGCGGCTTCGTTCTTCGCCTTCTGCCGTCCGGCGAGAGCTGAACTCCAGCGGTCAGTTGCAGCTCTGCCCAACAGCGTGTTCTCAGTTCTGCGGGCAAGCACGCCCTCTTGCCTTGGCCCCGAGTGCAAAGTCCCGAGCGAGCACTCGACTCAGTGCAATGCACCCGGAAGGACGCTCTCGCTCGTCTTTCGAGGAGCGATTCCTAACAGCAGAAGCAGCAGAGGCACAAACTGCACGACGAGAGGGGACAACGTAGAACACGTCTCTGTCCTGGCACATTTGCGTGTGCGAAACTTCCCTCCGGCTCTTCGGGCCTTGCGAAGCTCTGTGTACTGCGAGCGCTGCTACTCGCAGCTGAGAAGGACCGTGGAGCTAGCGGCGAATTCGGAGAGCCTCTTCGCTGCACTGCGCCGCTCGCAAGCGGCTTCGTTCTTCGCCTTCTGCCGTCCGGCGAGAGCTGAACTCCAGCGGTCAGTTGCAGCTCTGCCCAACAGCGTGTTCTCAGTTCTGCGGGCAAGCACGCCCTCTTGCCTTGGCCCCGAGTGCAAAGTCCCGAGCGAGCACTCGACTCAGTGCAATGCACCCGGAAGGACGCTCTCGCTCGTCTTTCGAGGAGCGATTCCTAACAGCAGAAGCAGCAGAGGCACAAACTGCACGACGAGAGGGGACAACGTAGAACACGTCTCTGTCCTGGCACATTTGCGTGTGCGAAACTTCCCTCCGGCTCTTCGGGCCTTGCGAAGCTCTGTGTACTGCGAGCGCTGCTACTCGCAGCTGAGGAGGACCGTGGAGCTAGCGGCGAATTCGGAGAGCTCCTTCGCTGCACTGCGCCGCTCGCAAGCGGCTTCGTTCTTCGCCTTCTGCCGTCCGGCGAGAGCTGAACTCCAGCGGTCAGTTGCAGCTCTGCCCAACAGCGTGTTCTCAGTTCTGCGGGCAAGCACGCCCTCTTGCCTTGGCCCCGAGAGCAAAGTCCCGAGCGAGCACTCGACTCAGTGCAATGCACCCGGAAGGACGCTCTCGCTCGTCTTTCGAGGAGCGATTCCTAACAGCAGAAGCAGCAGAGGCACAAACTGCACGATGAGGGGACAACGTAGAACACGTCTCTGTCCTGGCACATTTGCGTGTGCGATACTTCCCTCCGGCTCTTCGGGCCTTGCGAAGCTCTGTGTACTGCGAGCGCTGCTACTCGCAGCTGAGAAGGACCGTGGAGCTAGCGGCGAATTGGGAGAGCTCTTCGCTGCACTGCGCCGCTCGCAAGCGGCTTCGTTCTTCGCCTTCTGCCGTCCGGCGAGAGCTGAACTCCAGCGGTCAGTTGCAGCTCTGCCCAACAGCGTGTTCTCAGTTCTGCGGGCAAGCACGCCCTCTTGCCTTGGCCCCGAGTGCAAAGTCCCGAGCGAGCACTCGACTCAGTGCAATGCACCCGGAAGGACGCTCTCGCTCGTCTTTCGAGGAGCGATTCCTAACAGCAGAAGCAGCAGAGGCACAAACTGCACGACGAGAGGGGACAACGTAGAACACGTCTCTGTCCTGGCACATTTGCGTGTGCGAAACTTCCCTCCGGCTCTTCGGGCCTTGCGAAGCTCTGTGTACTGCGAGCGCTGCTACTCGCAGCTGAGGAGGACCGTGGAGCTAGCGGCGAATTCGGAGAGCTCTTCGCTGCACTGCGCCGCTCGCAAGCGGCTTCGTTCTTCGCCTTCTGCCGTCCGGCGAGAGCTGAACTCCAGCGGTCAGTTGCAGCTCTGCCCAACAGCCGTGTTCTCAGTTCTGCGGGCAAGCACGCCCTCTTGCCTTGGCCCCGAGAGCAAAGTCCCGAGCGAGCACTCGACTCAGTGCAATGCACCCGGAAGGACGCTCTCGCTCGTCTTTCGAGGAGCGATTCCTAACAGCAGAAGCAGCAGAGGCACAAACTGCACGACGAGAGGGGACAACGTAGAACACGTCTCTGTCCTGGCACATTTGCGTGTGCGATACTTCCCTCCGGCTCTTCGGGCCTTGCGAAGCTCTGTGTACTGCGAGCGCTGCTACTCGCAGCTGAGAAGGACCGTGGAGCTAGCGGCGAATTCGGAGAGCCCTTCGCTGCACTGCGCCGCTCGCAAGCGGCTTCGTTCTTCGCCTTCTGCCGTCCGGCGAGAGCTGAACTCCAGCGGTCAGTTGCAGCTCTGCCCAACAGCGTGTTCTCAGTTCTGCGGGCAAGCACGCCCTCTTGCCTTGGCCCCGAGTGCAAAGTCCCGAGCGAGCACTCGACTCAGTGCAATGCACCCGGAAGGACGCTCTCGCTCGTCTTTCGAGGAGCGATTCCTAACAGCAGAAGCAGCAGAGGCACAAACTGCACGACGAGAGGGGACAACGTAGAACACGTCTCTGTCCTGGCACATTTTCGCGGTGCGAAACTTCCCTCCGGCTCTTCGGGCCTTGCGAAGCTCTGTGTACTGCGAGCGCTGCTACTCGCAGCTGAGGAGGACCGTGGAGCTAGCGGCGAATTGGGAGAGCTCTTCGCTGCACTGCGCCGCTCGCAAGCGGCTTCGTTCTTCGCCTTCTGCCGTCCGGCGAGAGCTGAACTCCAGCGGTCAGTTGCAGCTCTGCCCAACAGCGTGTTCTCAGTTCTGCGGGCAAGCACGCCCTCTTGCCTTGGCCCCGAGAGCAAAGTCCCGAGCGAGCACTCGACTCAGTGCAATGCACCCGGAAGGACGCTCTCGCTCGTCTTTCGAGGAGCGATTCCTAACAGCAGAAGCAGCAGAGGCACAAACTGCACGACGAGAGGGGACAACGTAGAACACGTCTCTGTCCTGGCACATTTGCGTGTGCGATACTTCCCTCCGGCCCTTCGGGCCTTGCGAAGCTCTGTGTACTGCGAGCGCTGCTACTCGCAGCTGAGGAGGACCGTGGAGCTAGCGGCGAATTGGGAGAGCTCTTCGCTGCACTGCGCCGCTCGCAAGCGGCTTCGTTCTTCGCCTTCTGCCGTCCGGCGAGAGCTGAACTCCAGCGGTCAGTTGCAGCTCTGCCCAACAGCGTGTTCTCAGTTCTGCGGGCAAGCACGCCCTCTTGCCTTGGCCCCGAGAGCAAAGTCCCGAGCGAGCACTCGACTCAGTGCAATGCACCCGGAAGGACGCTCTCGCTCGTCTTTCGAGGAGCGATTCCTAACAGCAGAAGCAGCAGAGGCACAAACTGCACGACGAGAGGGGACAACGTAGAACACGTCTCTGTCCTGGCACATTTTCGCGTGCGAAACTTCCCTCCGGCTCTTCGGGCCTTGCGAAGCTCTGTGTACTGCGAGCGCTGCTACTCGCAGCTGAGGAGGACCGTGGAGCTAGCGGCGAATTGGGAGAGCTCTTCGCTGCACTGCGCCGCTCGCAAGCGGCTTCGTTCTTCGCCTTCTGCCGTCCGGCGAGAGCTGAACTCCAGCGGTCAGTTGCAGCTCTGCCCAACAGCGTGTTCTCAGTTCTGCGGGCAAGCACGCCCTCTTGCCTTGGCCCCGAGAGCAAAGTCCCGAGCGAGCACTCGACTCAGTGCAATGCACCCGGAAGGACGCTCTCGCTCGTCTTTCGAGGAGCGATTCCTAACAGCAGAAGCAGCAGAGGCACAAACTGCACGACGAGAGGGGACAACGTAGAACACGTCTCTGTCCTGGCACATTTGCGTGTGCGATACTTCCCTCCGGCTCTTCGGGCCTTGCGAAGCTCTGTGTACTGCGAGCGCTGCTACTCGCAGCTGAGGAGGACCGTGGAGCTAGCGGCGAATTGGGAGAGCTCTTCGCTGCACTGCGCCGCTCGCAAGCGGCTTCGTTCTTCGCCTTCTGCCGTCCGGCGAGAGCTGAACTCCAGCGGTCAGTTGCAGCTCTGCCCAACAGCGTGTTCTCAGTTCTGCGGGCAAGCACGCCCTCTTGCCTTGGCCCCGAGAGCAAAGTCCCGAGCGAGCACTCGACTCAGTGCAATGCACCCGGAAGGACGCTCTCGCTCGTCTTTCGAGGAGCGATTCCTAACAGCAGAAGCAGCAGAGGCACAAACTGCACGACGAGAGGGGACAACGTAGAACACGTCTCTGTCCTGGCACATTTGCGTGTGCGATACTTCCCTCCGGCTCTTCGGGCCTTGCGAAGCTCTGTGTACTGCGAGCGCTGCTACTCGCAGCTGAGAAGGACCGTGGAGCTAGCGGCGAATTGGGAGAGCCCTTCGCTGCACTGCGCCGCTCGCAAGCGGCTTCGTTCTTCGCCTTCTGCCGTCCGGCGAGAGCTGAACTCCAGCGGTCAGTTGCAGCTCTGCCCAACAGCGTGTTCTCAGTTCTGCGGGCAAGCACGCCCTCTTGCCTTGGCCCCGAGTGCAAAGTCCCGAGCGAGCACTCGACTCAGTGCAATGCACCCGGAAGGACGCTCTCGCTCGTCTTTCGAGGAGCGATTCCTAACAGCAGAAGCAGCAGAGGCACAAACTGCACGACGAGAGGGGACAACGTAGAACACGTCTCTGTCCTGGCACATTTGCGTGTGCGATACTTCCCTCCGGCTCTTCGGGCCTTGCGAAGCTCTGTGTACTGCGAGCGCTGCTACTCGCAGCTGAGGAGGACCGTGGAGCTAGCGGCGAATTCGGAGAGCCCTTCGCTGCACTGCGCCGCTCGCAAGCGGCTTCGTTCTTCGCCTTCTGCCGTCCGGCGAGAGCTGAACTCCAGCGGTCAGTTGCAGCTCTGCCCAACAGCGTGTTCTCAGTTCTGCGGGCAAGCACGCCCTCTTGCCTTGGCCCCGAGAGCAAAGTCCCGAGCGAGCACTCGACTCAGTGCAATGCACCCGGAAGGACGCTCTCGCTCGTCTTTCGAGGAGCGATTCCTAACAGCAGAAGCAGCAGAGGCACAAACTGCACGACGAGAGGGGACAACGTAGAACACGTCTCTGTCCTGGCACATTTGCGTGTGCGATACTTCCCTCCGGCTCTTCGGGCCTTGCGAAGCTCTGTGTACTGCGAGCGCTGCTACTCGCAGCTGAGAAGGACCGTGGAGCTAGCGGCGAATTGGGAGAGCCCTTCGCTGCACTGCGCCGCTCGCAAGCGGCTTCGTTCTTCGCCTTCTGCCGTCCGGCGAGAGCTGAACTCCAGCGGTCAGTTGCAGCTCTGCCCAACAGCGTGTTCTCAGTTCTGCGGGCAAGCACGCCCTCTTGCCTTGGCCCCGAGTGCAAAGTCCCGAGCGAGCACTCGACTCAGTGCAATGCACCCGGAAGGACGCTCTCGCTCGTCTTTCGAGGAGCGATTCCTAACAGCAGAAGCAGCAGAGGCACAAACTGCACGACGAGAGGGGACAACGTAGAACACGTCTCTGTCCTGGCACATTTGCGTGTGCGATACTTCCCTCCGGCTCTTCGGGCCTTGCGAAGCTCTGTGTACTGCGAGCGCTGCTACTCGCAGCTGAGGAGGACCGTGGAGCTAGCGGCGAATTCGGAGAGCCCCTTCGCTGCACTGCGCCGCTCGCAAGCGGCTTCGTTCTTCGCCTTCTGCCGTCCGGCGAGAGCTGAACTCCAGCGGTCAGTTGCAGCTCTGCCCAACAGCGTGTTCTCAGTTCTGCGGGCAAGCACGCCCTCTTGCCTTGGCCCCGAGAGCAAAGTCCCGAGCGAGCACTCGACTCAGTGCAATGCACCCGGAAGGACGCTCTCGCTCGTCTTTCGAGGAGCGATTCCTAACAGCAGAAGCAGCAGAGGCACAAACTGCACGACGAGAGGGGACAACGTAGAACACGTCTCTGTCCTGGCACATTTGCGTGTGCGATACTTCCCTCCGGCTCTTCGGGCCTTGCGAAGCTCTGTGTACTGCGAGCGCTGCTACTCGCAGCTGAGGAGGACCGTGGAGCTAGCGGCGAATTCGGAGAGCCCTTCGCTGCACTGCGCCGCTCGCAAGCGGCTTCGTTCTTCGCCTTCTGCCGTCCGGCGAGAGCTGAACTCCAGCGGTCAGTTGCAGCTCTGCCCAACAGCGTGTTCTCAGTTCTGCGGGCAAGCACGCCCTCTTGCCTTGGCCCCGAGAGCAAAGTCCCGAGCGAGCACTCGACTCAGTGCAATGCACCCGGAAGGACGCTCTCGCTCGTCTTTCGAGGAGCGATTCCTAACAGCAGAAGCAGCAGAGGCACAAACTGCACGACGAGAGGGGACAACGTAGAACACGTCTCTGTCCTGGCACATTTGCGTGTGCGATACTTCCCTCCGGCTCTTCGGGCCTTGCGAAGCTCTGTGTACTGCGAGCGCTGCTACTCGCAGCTGAGAAGGACCGTGGAGCTAGCGGCGAATTCGGAGAGCCCTTCGCTGCACTGCGCCGCTCGCAAGCGGCTTCGTTCTTCGCCTTCTGCCGTCCGGCGAGAGCTGAACTCCAGCGGTCAGTTGCAGCTCTGCCCAACAGCGTGTTCTCAGTTCTGCGGCAAGCACGCCCTCTTGCCTTGGCCCCGAGTGCAAAGTCCCGAGCGAGCACTCGACTCAGTGCAATGCACCCGGAAGGACGCTCTCGCTCGTCTTTCGAGGAGCGATTCCTAACAGCAGAAGCAGCAGAGGCACAAACTGCACGACGAGAGGGGACAACGTAGAACACGTCTCTGTCCTGGCACATTTTCGTGTGCGAAACTTCCCTCCGGCTCTTCGGGCCTTGCGAAGCTCTGTGTACTGCGAGCGCTGCTACTCGCAGCTGAGGAGGACCGTGGAGCTAGCGGCGAATTCGGAGAGCTCTTCGCTGCACTGCGCCGCTCGCAAGCGGCTTCGTTCTTCGCCTTCTGCCGTCCGGCGAGAGCTGAACTCCAGCGGTCAGTTGCAGCTCTGCCCAACAGCGTGTTCTCAGTTCTGCGGGCAAGCACGCCCTCTTGCCTTGGCCCCGAGTGCAAAGTCCCGAGCGAGCACTCGACTCAGTGCAATGCACCCGGAAGGACGCTCTCGCTCGTCTTTCGAGGAGCGATTCCTAACAGCAGAAGCAGCAGAGGCACAAACTGCACGACGAGAGGGGACAACGTAGAACACGTCTCTGTCCTGGCACATTTTCGTGTGCGAAACTTCCCTCCGGCTCTTCGGGCCTTGCGAAGCTCTGTGTACTGCGAGCGCTGCTACTCGCAGCTGAGGAGGACCGTGGAGCTAGCGGCGAATTCGGAGAGCTCTTCGCTGCACTGCGCCGCTCGCAAGCGGCTTCGTTCTTCGCCTTCTGCCGTCCGGCGAGAGCTGAACTCCAGCGGTCAGTTGCAGCTCTGCCCAACAGCGTGTTCTCAGTTCTGCGGGCAAGCACGCCCTCTTGCCTTGGCCCCGAGAGCAAAGTCCCGAGCGAGCACTCGACTCAGTGCAATGCACCCGGAAGGACGCTCTCGCTCGTCTTTCGAGGAGCGATTCCTAACAGCAGAAGCAGCAGAGGCACAAACTGCACGACGAGAGGGGACAACGTAGAACACGTCTCTGTCCTGGCACATTTGCGTGTGCGATACTTCTCTCCGGCTCTTCGGGCCTTGCGAAGCTCTGTGTACTGCGAGCGCTGCTACTCGCAGCTGAGAAGGACCGTGGAGCTAGCGGCGAATTCGGAGAGCCCTTCGCTGCACTGCGCCGCTCGCAAGCGGCTTCGTTCTTCGCCTTCTGCCGTCCGGCGAGAGCTGAACTCCAGCGGTCAGTTGCAGCTCTGCCCAACAGCGTGTTCTCAGTTCTGCGGGCAAGCACGCCCTCTTGCCTTGGCCCCGAGTGCAAAGTCCCGAGCGAGCACTCGACTCAGTGCAATGCACCCGGAAGGACGCTCTCGCTCGTCTTTCGAGGAGCGATTCCTAACAGCAGAAGCAGCAGAGGCACAAACTGCACGACGAGAGGGGACAACGTAGAACACGTCTCTGTCCTGGCACATTTTCGCGTGCGAAACTTCCCTCCGGCTCTTCGGGCCTTGCGAAGCTCTGTGTACTGCGAGCGCTGCTACTCGCAGCTGAGGAGGACCGTGGAGCTAGCGGCGAATTGGGAGAGCTCTTCGCTGCACTGCGCCGCTCGCAAGCGGCTTCGTTCTTCGCCTTCTGCCGTCCGGCGAGAGCTGAACTCCAGCGGTCAGTTGCAGCTCTGCCCAACAGCGTGTTCTCAGTTCTGCGGGCAAGCACGCCCTCTTGCCTTGGCCCCGAGAGCAAAGTCCCGAGCGAGCACTCGACTCAGTGCAATGCACCCGGAAGGACGCTCTCGCTCGTCTTTCGAGGAGCGATTCCTAACAGCAGAAGCAGCAGAGGCACAAACTGCACGACGAGAGGGGACAACGTAGAACACGTCTCTGTCCTGGCACATTTGCGTGTGCGATACTTCCCTCGGCCTTCGGGCCTTGCGAAGCTGTTAGGAATCGCTCCTCGAAAGACGAGCGAGAGCGTCCTTCCGGGTGCATTGCACTGAGTCGAGTGCTCGCTCGGGACTTTGCTCTCGGGGCCAAGGCAAGAGGGCGTGCTTGCCCGCAGAACTGAGAACACGCTGTTGGGCAGAGCTGCAACTGACCGCTGGAGTTCAGCTCTCGCCGGACGGCAGAAGGCGAAGAACGAAGCCGCTTGCGAGCGGCGCAGTGCAGCGAAGAGCTCTCCCAATTCGCCGCTAGCTCCACGGTCCTCCTCAGCTGCGAGTAGCAGCGCTCGCAGTACACAGAGCTTCGCAAGGCCCGAAGAGCCGGAGGGAAGTTTCGCACGCGAAAATGTGCCAGGACAGAGACGTGTTCTACGTTGTCCCCTCTCGTCGTGCAGTTTGTGCCTCTGCTGCTTCTGCTGTTAGGAATCGCTCCTCGAAAGACGAGCGAGAGCGTCCTTCCGGGTGCATTGCACTGAGTCGAGTGCTCGCTCGGGACTTTGCACTCGGGGCCAAGGCAAGAGGGCGTGCTTGCCCGCAGAACTGAGAACACGCTGTTGGGCAGAGCTGCAACTGACCGCTGGAGTTCAGCTCTCGCCGGACGGCAGAAGGCGAAGAACGAAGCCGCTTGCGAGCGGCGCAGTGCAGCGAAGGGCTCTCCGAATTCGCCGCTAGCTCCACGGTCCTTCTCAGCTGCGAGTAGCAGCGCTCGCAGTACACAGAGCTTCGCAAGGCCCGAAGAGCCGGAGAGAAGTATCGCACACGCAAATGTGCCAGGACAGAGACGTGTTCTACGTTGTCCCCTCTCGTCGTGCAGTTTGTGCCTCTGCTGCTTCTGCTGTTAGGAATCGCTCCTCGAAAGACGAGCGAGAGCGTCCTTCCGGGTGCATTGCACTGAGTCGAGTGCTCGCTCGGGACTTTGCTCTCGGGGCCAAGGCAAGAGGGCGTGCTTGCCCGCAGAACTGAGAACACGCTGTTGGGCAGAGCTGCAACTGACCGCTGGAGTTCAGCTCTCGCCGGACGGCAGAAGGCGAAGAACGAAGCCGCTTGCGAGCGGCGCAGTGCAGCGAAGAGCTCTCCGAATTCGCCGCTAGCTCCACGGTCCTCCTCAGCTGCGAGTAGCAGCGCTCGCAGTACACAGAGCTTCGCAAGGCCCGAAGAGCCGGAGGGAAGTTTCGCACACGAAAATGTGCCAGGACAGAGACGTGTTCTACGTTGTCCCCTCTCGTCGTGCAGTTTGTGCCTCTGCTGCTTCTGCTGTTAGGAATCGCTCCTCGAAAGACGAGCGAGAGCGTCCTTCCGGGTGCATTGCACTGAGTCGAGTGCTCGCTCGGGACTTTGCACTCGGGGCCAAGGCAAGAGGGCGTGCTTGCCCGCAGAACTGAGAACACGCTGTTGGGCAGAGCTGCAACTGACCGCTGGAGTTCAGCTCTCGCCGGACGGCAGAAGGCGAAGAACGAAGCCGCTTGCGAGCGGCGCAGTGCAGCGAAGAGCTCTCCGAATTCGCCGCTAGCTCCACGGTCCTCCTCAGCTGCGAGTAGCAGCGCTCGCAGTACACAGAGCTTCGCAAGGCCCGAAGAGCCGGAGGGAAGTTTCGCACACGAAAATGTGCCAGGACAGAGACGTGTTCTACGTTGTCCCCTCTCGTCGTGCAGTTTGTGCCTCTGCTGCTTCTGCTGTTAGGAATCGCTCCTCGAAAGACGAGCGAGAGCGTCCTTCCGGGTGCATTGCACTGAGTCGAGTGCTCGCTCGGGACTTTGCACTCGGGGCCAAGGCAAGAGGCGTGCTTGCCCGCAGAACTGAGAACACGCTGTTGGGCAGAGCTGCAACTGACCGCTGGAGTTCAGCTCTCGCCGGACGGCAGAAGGCGAAGAACGAAGCCGCTTGCGAGCGGCGCAGTGCAGCGAAGGGCTCTCCGAATTCGCCGCTAGCTCCACGGTCCTTCTCAGCTGCGAGTAGCAGCGCTCGCAGTACACAGAGCTTCGCAAGGCCCGAAGAGCCGGAGGGAAGTATCGCACACGCAAATGTGCCAGGACAGAGACGTGTTCTACGTTGTCCCCTCTCGTCGTGCAGTTTGTGCCTCTGCTGCTTCTGCTGTTAGGAATCGCTCTCGAAAGACGAGCGAGAGCGTCCTTCCGGGTGCATTGCACTGAGTCGAGTGCTCGCTCGGGACTTTGCTCTCGGGGCCAAGGCAAGAGGGCGTGCTTGCCCGCAGAACTGAGAACACGCTGTTGGGCAGAGCTGCAACTGACCGCTGGAGTTCAGCTCTCGCCGGACGGCAGAAGGCGAAGAACGAAGCCGCTTGCGAGCGGCGCAGTGCAGCGAAGGGCTCTCCGAATTCGCCGCTAGCTCCACGGTCCTCCTCAGCTGCGAGTAGCAGCGCTCGCAGTACACAGAGCTTCGCAAGGCCCGAAGAGCCGGAGGGAAGTATCGCACACGCAAATGTGCCAGGACAGAGACGTGTTCTACGTTGTCCCCTCTCGTCGTGCAGTTTGTGCCTCTGCTGCTTCTGCTGTTAGGAATCGCTCCTCGAAAGACGAGCGAGAGCGTCCTTCCGGGTGCATTGCACTGAGTCGAGTGCTCGCTCGGGACTTTGCTCTCGGGGCCAAGGCAAGAGGGCGTGCTTGCCCGCAGAACTGAGAACACGCTGTTGGGCAGAGCTGCAACTGACCGCTGGAGTTCAGCTCTCGCCGGACGGCAGAAGGCGAAGAACGAAGCCGCTTGCGAGCGGCGCAGTGCAGCGAAGGGCTCTCCGAATTCGCCGCTAGCTCCACGGTCCTCCTCAGCTGCGAGTAGCAGCGCTCGCAGTACACAGAGCTTCGCAAGGCCCGAAGAGCCGGAGGGAAGTATCGCACACGCAAATGTGCCAGGACAGAGACGTGTTCTACGTTGTCCCCTCTCGTCGTGCAGTTTGTGCCTCTGCTGCTTCTGCTGTTAGGAATCGCTCCTCGAAAGACGAGCGAGAGCGTCCTTCCGGGTGCATTGCACTGAGTCGAGTGCTCGCTCGGGACTTTGCACTCGGGGCCAAGGCAAGAGGGCGTGCTTGCCCGCAGAACTGAGAACACGCTGTTGGGCAGAGCTGCAACTGACCGCTGGAGTTCAGCTCTCGCCGGACGGCAGAAGGCGAAGAACGAAGCCGCTTGCGAGCGGCGCAGTGCAGCGAAGGGCTCTCCCAATTCGCCGCTAGCTCCACGGTCCTTCTCAGCTGCGAGTAGCAGCGCTCGCAGTACACAGAGCTTCGCAAGGCCCGAAGAGCCGGAGGGAAGTATCGCACACGCAAATGTGCCAGGACAGAGACGTGTTCTACGTTGTCCCCTCTCGTCGTGCAGTTTGTGCCTCTGCTGCTTCTGCTGTTAGGAATCGCTCCTCGAAAGACGAGCGAGAGCGTCCTTCCGGGTGCATTGCACTGAGTCGAGTGCTCGCTCGGGACTTTGCTCTCGGGGCCAAGGCAAGAGGGCGTGCTTGCCCGCAGAACTGAGAACACGCTGTTGGGCAGAGCTGCAACTGACCGCTGGAGTTCAGCTCTCGCCGGACGGCAGAAGGCGAAGAACGAAGCCGCTTGCGAGCGGCGCAGTGCAGCGAAGGGCTCTCCGAATTCGCCGCTAGCTCCACGGTCCTCCTCAGCTGCGAGTAGCAGCGCTCGCAGTACACAGAGCTTCGCAAGGCCCGAAGAGCCGGAGGGAAGTATCGCACACGCAAATGTGCCAGGACAGAGACGTGTTCTACGTTGTCCCCTCTCGTCGTGCAGTTTGTGCCTCTGCTGCTTCTGCTGTTAGGAATCGCTCCTCGAAAGACGAGCGAGAGCGTCCTTCCGGGTGCATTGCACTGAGTCGAGTGCTCGCTCGGGACTTTGCACTCGGGGCCAAGGCAAGAGGGCGTGCTTGCCCGCAGAACTGAGAACACGCTGTTGGGCAGAGCTGCAACTGACCGCTGGAGTTCAGCTCTCGCCGGACGGCAGAAGGCGAAGAACGAAGCC
Source organism: Sturnus vulgaris (assembly GCF_052056855.1). NCBI lineage: Eukaryota > Metazoa > Chordata > Aves > Passeriformes > Sturnidae > Sturnus > Sturnus vulgaris. Next base: position 44,755 of record NW_028276705.1, on the reverse strand, counting down.
GCTTGCGAGCGGCGCAGTGCAGCGAAGGGCTCTCCCAATTCGCCGCTAGCTCCACGGTCCTTCTCAGCTGCGAGTAGCAGCGCTCGCAGTACACAGAGCTTCGCAAGGCCCGAAGAGCCGGAGGGAAGTATCGCACACGCAAATGTGCCAGGACAGAGACGTGTTCTACGTTGTCCCCTCTCGTCGTGCAGTTTGTGCCTCTGCTGCTTCTGCTGTTAGGAATCGCTCCTCGAAAGACGAGCGAGAGCGTCCTTCCGGGTGCATTGCACTGAGTCGAGTGCTCGCTCGGGACTTTGCTCTCGGGGCCAAGGCAAGAGGGCGTGCTTGCCCGCAGAACTGAGAACACGCTGTTGGGCAGAGCTGCAACTGACCGCTGGAGTTCAGCTCTCGCCGGACGGCAGAAGGCGAAGAACGAAGCCGCTTGCGAGCGGCGCAGTGCAGCGAAGAGCTCTCCCAATTCGCCGCTAGCTCCACGGTCCTCCTCAGCTGCGAGTAGCAGCGCTCGCAGTACACAGAGCTTCGCAAGGCCCGAAGAGCCGGAGGGAAGTATCGCACACGCAAATGTGCCAGGACAGAGACGTGTTCTACGTTGTCCCCTCTCGTCGTGCAGTTTGTGCCTCTGCTGCTTCTGCTGTTAGGAATCGCTCCTCGAAAGACGAGCGAGAGCGTCCTTCCGGGTGCATTGCACTGAGTCGAGTGCTCGCTCGGGACTTTGCTCTCGGGGCCAAGGCAAGAGGGCGTGCTTGCCCGCAGAACTGAGAACACGCTGTTGGGCAGAGCTGCAACTGACCGCTGGAGTTCAGCTCTCGCCGGACGGCAGAAGGCGAAGAACGAAGCCGCTTGCGAGCGGCGCAGTGCAGCGAAGAGCTCTCCCAATTCGCCGCTAGCTCCACGGTCCTCCTCAGCTGCGAGTAGCAGCGCTCGCAGTACACAGAGCTTCGCAAGGCCCGAAGAGCCGGAGGGAAGTTTCGCACGCGAAAATGTGCCAGGACAGAGACGTGTTCTACGTTGTCCCCTCTCGTCGTGCAGTTTGTGCCTCTGCTGCTTCTGCTGTTAGGAATCGCTCCTCGAAAGACGAGCGAGAGCGTCCTTCCGGGTGCATTGCACTGAGTCGAGTGCTCGCTCGGGACTTTGCTCTCGGGGCCAAGGCAAGAGGGCGTGCTTGCCCGCAGAACTGAGAACACGCTGTTGGGCAGAGCTGCAACTGACCGCTGGAGTTCAGCTCTCGCCGGACGGCAGAAGGCGAAGAACGAAGCCGCTTGCGAGCGGCGCAGTGCAGCGAAGAGCTCTCCCAATTCGCCGCTAGCTCCACGGTCCTCCTCAGCTGCGAGTAGCAGCGCTCGCAGTACACAGAGCTTCGCAAGGCCCGAAGGGCCGGAGGGAAGTATCGCACACGCAAATGTGCCAGGACAGAGACGTGTTCTACGTTGTCCCCTCTCGTCGTGCAGTTTGTGCCTCTGCTGCTTCTGCTGTTAGGAATCGCTCCTCGAAAGACGAGCGAGAGCGTCCTTCCGGGTGCATTGCACTGAGTCGAGTGCTCGCTCGGGACTTTGCTCTCGGGGCCAAGGCAAGAGGGCGTGCTTGCCCGCAGAACTGAGAACACGCTGTTGGGCAGAGCTGCAACTGACCGCTGGAGTTCAGCTCTCGCCGGACGGCAGAAGGCGAAGAACGAAGCCGCTTGCGAGCGGCGCAGTGCAGCGAAGAGCTCTCCCAATTCGCCGCTAGCTCCACGGTCCTCCTCAGCTGCGAGTAGCAGCGCTCGCAGTACACAGAGCTTCGCAAGGCCCGAAGAGCCGGAGGGAAGTTTCGCACGCGAAAATGTGCCAGGACAGAGACGTGTTCTACGTTGTCCCCTCTCGTCGTGCAGTTTGTGCCTCTGCTGCTTCTGCTGTTAGGAATCGCTCCTCGAAAGACGAGCGAGAGCGTCCTTCCGGGTGCATTGCACTGAGTCGAGTGCTCGCTCGGGACTTTGCACTCGGGGCCAAGGCAAGAGGGCGTGCTTGCCCGCAGAACTGAGAACACGCTGTTGGGCAGAGCTGCAACTGACCGCTGGAGTTCAGCTCTCGCCGGACGGCAGAAGGCGAAGAACGAAGCCGCTTGCGAGCGGCGCAGTGCAGCGAAGGGCTCTCCGAATTCGCCGCTAGCTCCACGGTCCTTCTCAGCTGCGAGTAGCAGCGCTCGCAGTACACAGAGCTTCGCAAGGCCCGAAGAGCCGGAGGGAAGTATCGCACACGCAAATGTGCCAGGACAGAGACGTGTTCTACGTTGTCCCCTCTCGTCGTGCAGTTTGTGCCTCTGCTGCTTCTGCTGTTAGGAATCGCTCCTCGAAAGACGAGCGAGAGCGTCCTTCCGGGTGCATTGCACTGAGTCGAGTGCTCGCTCGGGACTTTGCTCTCGGGGCCAAGGCAAGAGGGCGTGCTTGCCCGCAGAACTGAGAACACGCTGTTGGGCAGAGCTGCAACTGACCGCTGGAGTTCAGCTCTCGCCGGACGGCAGAAGGCGAAGAACGAAGCCGCTTGCGAGCGGCGCAGTGCAGCGAAGAGCTCTCCGAATTCGCCGCTAGCTCCACGGTCCTCCTCAGCTGCGAGTAGCAGCGCTCGCAGTACACAGAGCTTCGCAAGGCCCGAAGAGCCGGAGGGAAGTTTCGCACACGCAAATGTGCCAGGACAGAGACGTGTTCTACGTTGTCCCCTCTCGTCGTGCAGTTTGTGCCTCTGCTGCTTCTGCTGTTAGGAATCGCTCCTCGAAAGACGAGCGAGAGCGTCCTTCCGGGTGCATTGCACTGAGTCGAGTGCTCGCTCGGGACTTTGCACTCGGGGCCAAGGCAAGAGGGCGTGCTTGCCCGCAGAACTGAGAACACGCTGTTGGGCAGAGCTGCAACTGACCGCTGGAGTTCAGCTCTCGCCGGACGGCAGAAGGCGAAGAACGAAGCCGCTTGCGAGCGGCGCAGTGCAGCGAAGAGCTCTCCCAATTCGCCGCTAGCTCCACGGTCCTTCTCAGCTGCGAGTAGCAGCGCTCGCAGTACACAGAGCTTCGCAAGGCCCGAAGAGCCGGAGGGAAGTATCGCACACGCAAATGTGCCAGGACAGAGACGTGTTCTACGTTGTCCCCTCATCGTGCAGTTTGTGCCTCTGCTGCTTCTGCTGTTAGGAATCGCTCCTCGAAAGACGAGCGAGAGCGTCCTTCCGGGTGCATTGCACTGAGTCGAGTGCTCGCTCGGGACTTTGCTCTCGGGGCCAAGGCAAGAGGGCGTGCTTGCCCGCAGAACTGAGAACACGCTGTTGGGCAGAGCTGCAACTGACCGCTGGAGTTCAGCTCTCGCCGGACGGCAGAAGGCGAAGAACGAAGCCGCTTGCGAGCGGCGCAGTGCAGCGAAGAGCTCTCCGAATTCGCCGCTAGCTCCACGGTCCTCCTCAGCTGCGAGTAGCAGCGCTCGCAGTACACAGAGCTTCGCAAGGCCCGAAGAGCCGGAGGGAAGTTTCGCACACGCAAATGTGCCAGGACAGAGACGTGTTCTACGTTGTCCCCTCTCGTCGTGCAGTTTGTGCCTCTGCTGCTTCTGCTGTTAGGAATCGCTCCTCGAAAGACGAGCGAGAGCGTCCTTCCGGGTGCATTGCACTGAGTCGAGTGCTCGCTCGGGACTTTGCACTCGGGGCCAAGGCAAGAGGGCGTGCTTGCCCGCAGAACTGAGAACACGCTGTTGGGCAGAGCTGCAACTGACCGCTGGAGTTCAGCTCTCGCCGGACGGCAGAAGGCGAAGAACGAAGCCGCTTGCGAGCGGCGCAGTGCAGCGAAGAGCTCTCCGAATTCGCCGCTAGCTCCACGGTCCTTCTCAGCTGCGAGTAGCAGCGCTCGCAGTACACAGAGCTTCGCAAGGCCCGAAGAGCCGGAGGGAAGTTTCGCACACGCAAATGTGCCAGGACAGAGACGTGTTCTACGTTGTCCCCTCTCGTCGTGCAGTTTGTGCCTCTGCTGCTTCTGCTGTTAGGAATCGCTCCTCGAAAGACGAGCGAGAGCGTCCTTCCGGGTGCATTGCACTGAGTCGAGTGCTCGCTCGGGACTTTGCACTCGGGGCCAAGGCAAGAGGGCGTGCTTGCCCGCAGAACTGAGAACACGCTGTTGGGCAGAGCTGCAACTGACCGCTGGAGTTCAGCTCTCGCCGGACGGCAGAAGGCGAAGAACGAAGCCGCTTGCGAGCGGCGCAGTGCAGCGAAGGGCTCTCCGAATTCGCCGCTAGCTCCACGGTCCTCCTCAGCTGCGAGTAGCAGCGCTCGCAGTACACAGAGCTTCGCAAGGCCCGAAGAGCCGGAGGGAAGTATCGCACACGCAAATGTGCCAGGACAGAGACGTGTTCTACGTTGTCCCCTCTCGTCGTGCAGTTTGTGCCTCTGCTGCTTCTGCTGTTAGGAATCGCTCCTCGAAAGACGAGCGAGAGCGTCCTTCCGGGTGCATTGCACTGAGTCGAGTGCTCGCTCGGGACTTTGCTCTCGGGGCCAAGGCAAGAGGGCGTGCTTGCCCGCAGAACTGAGAACACGCTGTTGGGCAGAGCTGCAACTGACCGCTGGAGTTCAGCTCTCGCCGGACGGCAGAAGGCGAAGAACGAAGCCGCTTGCGAGCGGCGCAGTGCAGCGAAGGGCTCTCCGAATTCGCCGCTAGCTCCACGGTCCTCCTCAGCTGCGAGTAGCAGCGCTCGCAGTACACAGAGCTTCGCAAGGCCCGAAGAGCCGGAGGGAAGTATCGCACACGCAAATGTGCCAGGACAGAGACGTGTTCTACGTTGTCCCCTCTCGTCGTGCAGTTTGTGCCTCTGCTGCTTCTGCTGTTAGGAATCGCTCCTCGAAAGACGAGCGAGAGCGTCCTTCCGGGTGCATTGCACTGAGTCGAGTGCTCGCTCGGGACTTTGCTCTCGGGGCCAAGGCAAGAGGGCGTGCTTGCCCGCAGAACTGAGAACACGCTGTTGGGCAGAGCTGCAACTGACCGCTGGAGTTCAGCTCTCGCCGGACGGCAGAAGGCGAAGAACGAAGCCGCTTGCGAGCGGCGCAGTGCAGCGAAGGGCTCTCCGAATTCGCCGCTAGCTCCACGGTCCTCCTCAGCTGCGAGTAGCAGCGCTCGCAGTACACAGAGCTTCGCAAGGCCCGAAGAGCCGGAGGGAAGTATCGCACACGCAAATGTGCCAGGACAGAGACGTGTTCTACGTTGTCCCCTCTCGTCGTGCAGTTTGTGCCTCTGCTGCTTCTGCTGTTAGGAATCGCTCCTCGAAAGACGAGCGAGAGCGTCCTTCCGGGTGCATTGCACTGAGTCGAGTGCTCGCTCGGGACTTTGCACTCGGGGCCAAGGCAAGAGGGCGTGCTTGCCCGCAGAACTGAGAACACGCTGTTGGGCAGAGCTGCAACTGACCGCTGGAGTTCAGCTCTCGCCGGACGGCAGAAGGCGAAGAACGAAGCCGCTTGCGAGCGGCGCAGTGCAGCGAAGGGCTCTCCCAATTCGCCGCTAGCTCCACGGTCCTTCTCAGCTGCGAGTAGCAGCGCTCGCAGTACACAGAGCTTCGCAAGGCCCGAAGAGCCGGAGGGAAGTATCGCACACGCAAATGTGCCAGGACAGAGACGTGTTCTACGTTGTCCCCTCTCGTCGTGCAGTTTGTGCCTCTGCTGCTTCTGCTGTTAGGAATCGCTCCTCGAAAGACGAGCGAGAGCGTCCTTCCGGGTGCATTGCACTGAGTCGAGTGCTCGCTCGGGACTTTGCTCTCGGGGCCAAGGCAAGAGGGCGTGCTTGCCCGCAGAACTGAGAACACGCTGTTGGGCAGAGCTGCAACTGACCGCTGGAGTTCAGCTCTCGCCGGACGGCAGAAGGCGAAGAACGAAGCCGCTTGCGAGCGGCGCAGTGCAGCGAAGGGCTCTCCCAATTCGCCGCTAGCTCCACGGTCCTTCTCAGCTGCGAGTAGCAGCGCTCGCAGTACACAGAGCTTCGCAAGGCCCGAAGAGCCGGAGGGAAGTATCGCACACGCAAATGTGCCAGGACAGAGACGTGTTCTACGTTGTCCCCTCTCGTCGTGCAGTTTGTGCCTCTGCTGCTTCTGCTGTTAGGAATCGCTCCTCGAAAGACGAGCGAGAGCGTCCTTCCGGGTGCATTGCACTGAGTCGAGTGCTCGCTCGGGACTTTGCTCTCGGGGCCAAGGCAAGAGGGCGTGCTTGCCCGCAGAACTGAGAACACGCTGTTGGGCAGAGCTGCAACTGACCGCTGGAGTTCAGCTCTCGCCGGACGGCAGAAGGCGAAGAACGAAGCCGCTTGCGAGCGGCGCAGTGCAGCGAAGGGCTCTCCCAATTCGCCGCTAGCTCCACGGTCCTTCTCAGCTGCGAGTAGCAGCGCTCGCAGTACACAGAGCTTCGCAAGGCCCGAAGAGCCGGAGGGAAGTATCGCACACGCAAATGTGCCAGGACAGAGACGTGTTCTACGTTGTCCCCTCTCGTCGTGCAGTTTGTGCCTCTGCTGCTTCTGCTGTTAGGAATCGCTCCTCGAAAGACGAGCGAGAGCGTCCTTCCGGGTGCATTGCACTGAGTCGAGTGCTCGCTCGGGACTTTGCTCTCGGGGCCAAGGCAAGAGGGCGTGCTTGCCCGCAGAACTGAGAACACGCTGTTGGGCAGAGCTGCAACTGACCGCTGGAGTTCAGCTCTCGCCGGACGGCAGAAGGCGAAGAACGAAGCCGCTTGCGAGCGGCGCAGTGCAGCGAAGGGCTCTCCCAATTCGCCGCTAGCTCCACGGTCCTCCTCAGCTGCGAGTAGCAGCGCTCGCAGTACACAGAGCTTCGCAAGGCCCGAAGAGCCGGAGGGAAGTATCGCACACGCAAATGTGCCAGGACAGAGACGTGTTCTACGTTGTCCCCTCTCGTCGTGCAGTTTGTGCCTCTGCTGCTTCTGCTGTTAGGAATCGCTCCTCGAAAGACGAGCGAGAGCGTCCTTCCGGGTGCATTGCACTGAGTCGAGTGCTCGCTCGGGACTTTGCTCTCGGGGCCAAGGCAAGAGGGCGTGCTTGCCCGCAGAACTGAGAACACGCTGTTGGGCAGAGCTGCAACTGACCGCTGGAGTTCAGCTCTCGCCGGACGGCAGAAGGCGAAGAACGAAGCCGCTTGCGAGCGGCGCAGTGCAGCGAAGGGCTCTCCCAATTCGCCGCTAGCTCCACGGTCCTTCTCAGCTGCGAGTAGCAGCGCTCGCAGTACACAGAGCTTCGCAAGGCCCGAAGAGCCGGAGGGAAGTATCGCACACGCAAATGTGCCAGGACAGAGACGTGTTCTACGTTGTCCCCTCTCGTCGTGCAGTTTGTGCCTCTGCTGCTTCTGCTGTTAGGAATCGCTCCTCGAAAGACGAGCGAGAGCGTCCTTCCGGGTGCATTGCACTGAGTCGAGTGCTCGCTCGGGACTTTGCTCTCGGGGCCAAGGCAAGAGGGCGTGCTTGCCCGCAGAACTGAGAACACGCTGTTGGGCAGAGCTGCAACTGACCGCTGGAGTTCAGCTCTCGCCGGACGGCAGAAGGCGAAGAACGAAGCCGCTTGCGAGCGGCGCAGTGCAGCGAAGAGCTCTCCCAATTCGCCGCTAGCTCCACAGTCCTTCTCAGCTGCGAGTAGCAGCGCTCGCAGTACACAGAGCTTCGCAAGGCCCGAAGAGCCGGAGGGAAGTTTCGCACACGCAAATGTGCCAGGACAGAGACGTGTTCTACGTTGTCCCCTCTCGTCGTGCAGTTTGTGCCTCTGCTGCTTCTGCTGTTAGGAATCGCTCCTCGAAAGACGAGCGAGAGCGTCCTTCCGGGTGCATTGCACTGAGTCGAGTGCTCGCTCGGGACTTTGCTCTCGGGGCCAAGGCAAGAGGGCGTGCTTGCCCGCAGAACTGAGAACACGCTGTTGGGCAGAGCTGCAACTGACCGCTGGAGTTCAGCTCTCGCCGGACGGCAGAAGGCGAAGAACGAAGCCGCTTGCGAGCGGCGCAGTGCAGCGAAGAGCTCTCCCAATTCGCCGCTAGCTCCACGGTCCTTCTCAGCTGCGAGTAGCAGCGCTCGCAGTACACAGAGCTTCGCAAGGCCCGAAGAGCCGGAGGGAAGTATCGCACACGCAAATGTGCCAGGACAGAGACGTGTTCTACGTTGTCCCCTCTCGTCGTGCAGTTTGTGCCTCTGCTGCTTCTGCTGTTAGGAATCGCTCCTCGAAAGACGAGCGAGAGCGTCCTTCCGGGTGCATTGCACTGAGTCGAGTGCTCGCTCGGGACTTTGCTCTCGGGGCCAAGGCAAGAGGGCGTGCTTGCCCGCAGAACTGAGAACACGCTGTTGGGCAGAGCTGCAACTGACCGCTGGAGTTCAGCTCTCGCCGGACGGCAGAAGGCGAAGAACGAAGCCGCTTGCGTGCGGCGCAGTGCAGCGAAGAGCTCTCCCAATTCGCCGCTAGCTCCACGGTCCTCCTCAGCTGCGAGTAGCAGCGCTCGCAGTACACAGAGCTTCGCAAGGCCCGAAGAGCCGGAGGGAAGTTTCGCACACGCAAATGTGCCAGGACAGAGACGTGTTCTACGTTGTCCCCTCTCGTCGTGCAGTTTGTGCCTCTGCTGCTTCTGCTGTTAGGAATCGCTCCTCGAAAGACGAGCGAGAGCGTCCTTCCGGGTGCATTGCACTGAGTCGAGTGCTCGCTCGGGACTTTGCTCTCGGGGCCAAGGCAAGAGGGCGTGCTTGCCCGCAGAACTGAGAACACGCTGTTGGGCAGAGCTGCAACTGACCGCTGGAGTTCAGCTCTCGCCGGACGGCAGAAGGCGAAGAACGAAGCCGCTTGCGTGCGGCGCAGTGCAGCGAAGAGCTCTCCCAATTCGCCGCTAGCTCCACGGTCCTCCTCAGCTGCGAGTAGCAGCGCTCGCAGTACACAGAGCTTCGCAAGGCCCGAAGAGCCGGAGGGAAGTTTCGCACACGCAAATGTGCCAGGACAGAGACGTGTTCTACGTTGTCCCCTCTCGTCGTGCAGTTTGTGCCTCTGCTGCTTCTGCTGTTAGGAATCGCTCCTCGAAAGACGAGCGAGAGCGTCCTTCCGGGTGCATTGCACTGAGTCGAGTGCTCGCTCGGGACTTTGCACTCGGGGCCAAGGCAAGAGGGCGTGCTTGCCCGCAGAACTGAGAACACGCTGTTGGGCAGAGCTGCAACTGACCGCTGGAGTTCAGCTCTCGCCGGACGGCAGAAGGCGAAGAACGAAGCCGCTTGCGAGCGGCGCAGTGCAGCGAAGAGCTCTCCCAATTCGCCGCTAGCTCCACGGTCCTTCTCAGCTGCGAGTAGCAGCGCTCGCAGTACACAGAGCTTCGCAAGGCCCGAAGAGCCGGAGGGAAGTATCGCACACGCAAATGTGCCAGGACAGAGACGTGTTCTACGTTGTCCCCTCTCGTCGTGCAGTTTGTGCCTCTGCTGCTTCTGCTGTTAGGAATCGCTCCTCGAAAGACGAGCGAGAGCGTCCTTCCGGGTGCATTGCACTGAGTCGAGTGCTCGCTCGGGACTTTGCTCTCGGGGCCAAGGCAAGAGGGCGTGCTTGCCCGCAGAACTGAGAACACGCTGTTGGGCAGAGCTGCAACTGACCGCTGGAGTTCAGCTCTCGCCGGACGGCAGAAGGCGAAGAACGAAGCCGCTTGCGAGCGGCGCAGTGCAGCGAAGAGCTCTCCCAATTCGCCGCTAGCTCCACGGTCCTCCTCAGCTGCGAGTAGCAGCGCTCGCAGTACACAGAGCTTCGCAAGGCCCGAAGAGCCGGAGGGAAGTATCGCACACGCAAATGTGCCAGGACAGAGACGTGTTCTACGTTGTCCCCTCTCGTCGTGCAGTTTGTGCCTCTGCTGCTTCTGCTGTTAGGAATCGCTCCTCGAAAGACGAGCGAGAGCGTCCTTCCGGGTGCATTGCACTGAGTCGAGTGCTCGCTCGGGACTTTGCTCTCGGGGCCAAGGCAAGAGGGCGTGCTTGCCCGCAGAACTGAGAACACGCTGTTGGGCAGAGCTGCAACTGACCGCTGGAGTTCAGCTCTCGCCGGACGGCAGAAGGCGAAGAACGAAGCCGCTTGCGAGCGGCGCAGTGCAGCGAAGAGCTCTCCCAATTCGCCGCTAGCTCCACGGTCCTCCTCAGCTGCGAGTAGCAGCGCTCGCAGTACACAGAGCTTCGCAAGGCCCGAAGAGCCGGAGGGAAGTATCGCACACGCAAATGTGCCAGGACAGAGACGTGTTCTACGTTGTCCCCTCTCGTCGTGCAGTTTGTGCCTCTGCTGCTTCTGCTGTTAGGAATCGCTCCTCGAAAGACGAGCGAGAGCGTCCTTCCGGGTGCATTGCACTGAGTCGAGTGCTCGCTCGGGACTTTGCTCTCGGGGCCAAGGCAAGAGGGCGTGCTTGCCCGCAGAACTGAGAACACGCTGTTGGGCAGAGCTGCAACTGACCGCTGGAGTTCAGCTCTCGCCGGACGGCAGAAGGCGAAGAACGAAGCCGCTTGCGAGCGGCGCAGTGCAGCGAAGAGCTCTCCCAATTCGCCGCTAGCTCCACGGTCCTCCTCAGCTGCGAGTAGCAGCGCTCGCAGTACACAGAGCTTCGCAAGGCCCGAAGAGCCGGAGGGAAGTATCGCACACGCAAATGTGCCAGGACAGAGACGTGTTCTACGTTGTCCCCTCTCGTCGTGCAGTTTGTGCCTCTGCTGCTTCTGCTGTTAGGAATCGCTCCTCGAAAGACGAGCGAGAGCGTCCTTCCGGGTGCATTGCACTGAGTCGAGTGCTCGCTCGGGACTTTGCTCTCGGGGCCAAGGCAAGAGGGCGTGCTTGCCCGCAGAACTGAGAACACGCTGTTGGGCAGAGCTGCAACTGACCGCTGGAGTTCAGCTCTCGCCGGACGGCAGAAGGCGAAGAACGAAGCCGCTTGCGAGCGGCGCAGTGCAGCGAAGAGCTCTCCCAATTCGCCGCTAGCTCCACGGTCCTTCTCAGCTGCGAGTAGCAGCGCTCGCAGTACACAGAGCTTCGCAAGGCCCGAAGAGCCGGAGGGAAGTATCGCACACGCAAATGTGCCAGGACAGAGACGTGTTCTACGTTGTCCCCTCTCGTCGTGCAGTTTGTGCCTCTGCTGCTTCTGCTGTTAGGAATCGCTCCTCGAAAGACGAGCGAGAGCGTCCTTCCGGGTGCATTGCACTGAGTCGAGTGCTCGCTCGGGACTTTGCTCTCGGGGCCAAGGCAAGAGGGCGTGCTTGCCCGCAGAACTGAGAACACGCTGTTGGGCAGAGCTGCAACTGACCGCTGGAGTTCAGCTCTCGCCGGACGGCAGAAGGCGAAGAACGAAGCCGCTTGCGAGCGGCGCAGTGCAGCGAAGAGCTCTCCCAATTCGCCGCTAGCTCCACGGTCCTCCTCAGCTGCGAGTAGCAGCGCTCGCAGTACACAGAGCTTCGCAAGGCCCGAAGAGCCGGAGGGAAGTATCGCACACGCAAATGTGCCAGGACAGAGACGTGTTCTACGTTGTCCCCTCTCGTCGTGCAGTTTGTGCCTCTGCTGCTTCTGCTGTTAGGAATCGCTCCTCGAAAGACGAGCGAGAGCGTCCTTCCGGGTGCATTGCACTGAGTCGAGTGCTCGCTCGGGACTTTGCTCTCGGGGCCAAGGCAAGAGGGCGTGCTTGCCCGCAGAACTGAGAACACGCTGTTGGGCAGAGCTGCAACTGACCGCTGGAGTTCAGCTCTCGCCGGACGGCAGAAGGCGAAGAACGAAGCCGCTTGCGAGCGGCGCAGTGCAGCGAAGAGCTCTCCCAATTCGCCGCTAGCTCCACGGTCCTCCTCAGCTGCGAGTAGCAGCGCTCGCAGTACACAGAGCTTCGCAAGGCCCGAAGAGCCGGAGGGAAGTATCGCACACGCAAATGTGCCAGGACAGAGACGTGTTCTACGTTGTCCCCTCTCGTCGTGCAGTTTGTGCCTCTGCTGCTTCTGCTGTTAGGAATCGCTCCTCGAAAGACGAGCGAGAGCGTCCTTCCGGGTGCATTGCACTGAGTCGAGTGCTCGCTCGGGACTTTGCTCTCGGGGCCAAGGCAAGAGGGCGTGCTTGCCCGCAGAACTGAGAACACGCTGTTGGGCAGAGCTGCAACTGACCGCTGGAGTTCAGCTCTCGCCGGACGGCAGAAGGCGAAGAACGAAGCCGCTTGCGAGCGGCGCAGTGCAGCGAAGAGCTCTCCCAATTCGCCGCTAGCTCCACGGTCCTCCTCAGCTGCGAGTAGCAGCGCTCGCAGTACACAGAGCTTCGCAAGGCCCGAAGAGCCGGAGGGAAGTTTCGCACACGCAAATGTGCCAGGACAGAGACGTGTTCTACGTTGTCCCCTCTCGTCGTGCAGTTTGTGCCTCTGCTGCTTCTGCTGTTAGGAATCGCTCCTCGAAAGACGAGCGAGAGCGTCCTTCCGGGTGCATTGCACTGAGTCGAGTGCTCGCTCGGGACTTTGCTCTCGGGGCCAAGGCAAGAGGGCGTGCTTGCCCGCAGAACTGAGAACACGCTGTTGGGCAGAGCTGCAACTGACCGCTGGAGTTCAGCTCTCGCCGGACGGCAGAAGGCGAAGAACGAAGCCGCTTGCGAGCGGCGCAGTGCAGCGAAGAGCTCTCCCAATTCGCCGCTAGCTCCACGGTCCTCCTCAGCTGCGAGTAGCAGCGCTCGCAGTACACAGAGCTTCGCAAGGCCCGAAGAGCCGGAGGGAAGTATCGCACACGCAAATGTGCCAGGACAGAGACGTGTTCTACGTTGTCCCCCTCTCGTCGTGCAGTTTGTGCCTCTGCTGCTTCTGCTGTTAGGAATCGCTCCTCGAAAGACGAGCGAGAGCGTCCTTCCGGGTGCATTGCACTGAGTCGAGTGCTCGCTCGGGACTTTGCTCTCGGGGCCAAGGCAAGAGGGCGTGCTTGCCCGCAGAACTGAGAACACGCTGTTGGGCAGAGCTGCAACTGACCGCTGGAGTTCAGCTCTCGCCGGACGGCAGAAGGCGAAGAACGAAGCCGCTTGCGAGCGGCGCAGTGCAGCGAAGAGCTCTCCCAATTCGCCGCTAGCTCCACGGTCCTCCTCAGCTGCGAGTAGCAGCGCTCGCAGTACACAGAGCTTCGCAAGGCCCGAAGAGCCGGAGGGAAGTATCGCACACGCAAATGTGCCAGGACAGAGACGTGTTCTACGTTGTCCCCTCTCGTCGTGCAGTTTGTGCCTCTGCTGCTTCTGCTGTTAGGAATCGCTCCTCGAAAGACGAGCGAGAGCGTCCTTCCGGGTGCATTGCACTGAGTCGAGTGCTCGCTCGGGACTTTGCTCTCGGGGCCAAGGCAAGAGGGCGTGCTTGCCCGCAGAACTGAGAACACGCTGTTGGGCAGAGCTGCAACTGACCGCTGGAGTTCAGCTCTCGCCGGACGGCAGAAGGCGAAGAACGAAGCCGCTTGCGAGCGGCGCAGTGCAGCGAAGAGCTCTCCCAATTCGCCGCTAGCTCCACGGTCCTCCTCAGCTGCGAGTAGCAGCGCTCGCAGTACACAGAGCTTCGCAAGGCCCGAAGAGCCGGAGGGAAGTATCGCACACGCAAATGTGCCAGGACAGAGACGTGTTCTACGTTGTCCCCTCTCGTCGTGCAGTTTGTGCCTCTGCTGCTTCTGCTGTTAGGAATCGCTCCTCGAAAGACGAGCGAGAGCGTCCTTCCGGGTGCATTGCACTGAGTCGAGTGCTCGCTCGGGACTTTGCTCTCGGGCCAAGGCAAGAGGGCGTGCTTGCCCGCAGAACTGAGAACACGCTGTTGGGCAGAGCTGCAACTGACCGCTGGAGTTCAGCTCTCGCCGGACGGCAGAAGGCGAAGAACGAAGCCGCTTGCGAGCGGCGCAGTGCAGCGAAGAGCTCTCCCAATTCGCCGCTAGCTCCACGGTCCTCCTCAGCTGCGAGTAGCAGCGCTCGCAGTACACAGAGCTTCGCAAGGCCCGAAGAGCCGGAGGGAAGTATCGCACACGCAAATGTGCCAGGACAGAGACGTGTTCTACGTTGTCCCCTCTCGTCGTGCAGTTTGTGCCTCTGCTGCTTCTGCTGTTAGGAATCGCTCCTCGAAAGACGAGCGAGAGCGTCCTTCCGGGTGCATTGCACTGAGTCGAGTGCTCGCTCGGGACTTTGCTCTCGGGGCCAAGGCAAGAGGGCGTGCTTGCCCGCAGAACTGAGAACACGCTGTTGGGCAGAGCTGCAACTGACCGCTGGAGTTCAGCTCTCGCCGGACGGCAGAAGGCGAAGAACGAAGCCGCTTGCGAGCGGCGCAGTGCAGCGAAGAGCTCTCCCAATTCGCCGCTAGCTCCACGGTCCTCCTCAGCTGCGAGTAGCAGCGCTCGCAGTACACAGAGCTTCGCAAGGCCCGAAGAGCCGGAGGGAAGTATCGCACACGCAAATGTGCCAGGACAGAGACGTGTTCTACGTTGTCCCCTCTCGTCGTGCAGTTTGTGCCTCTGCTGCTTCTGCTGTTAGGAATCGCTCCTCGAAAGACGAGCGAGAGCGTCCTTCCGGGTGCATTGCACTGAGTCGAGTGCTCGCTCGGGACTTTGCTCTCGGGGCCAAGGCAAGAGGGCGTGCTTGCCCGCAGAACTGAGAACACGCTGTTGGGCAGAGCTGCAACTGACCGCTGGAGTTCAGCTCTCGCCGGACGGCAGAAGGCGAAGAACGAAGCCGCTTGCGAGCGGCGCAGTGCAGCGAAGAGCTCTCCCAATTCGCCGCTAGCTCCACGGTCCTCCTCAGCTGCGAGTAGCAGCGCTCGCAGTACACAGAGCTTCGCAAGGCCCGAAGAGCCGGAGGGAAGTATCGCACACGCAAATGTGCCAGGACAGAGACGTGTTCTACGTTGTCCCCTCTCGTCGTGCAGTTTGTGCCTCTGCTGCTTCTGCTGTTAGGAATCGCTCCTCGAAAGACGAGCGAGAGCGTCCTTCCGGGTGCATTGCACTGAGTCGAGTGCTCGCTCGGGACTTTGCTCTCGGGGCCAAGGCAAGAGGGCGTGCTTGCCCGCAGAACTGAGAACACGCTGTTGGGCAGAGCTGCAACTGACCGCTGGAGTTCAGCTCTCGCCGGACGGCAGAAGGCGAAGAACGAAGCCGCTTGCGAGCGGCGCAGTGCAGCGAAGAGCTCTCCCAATTCGCCGCTAGCTCCACGGTCCTCCTCAGCTGCGAGTAGCAGCGCTCGCAGTACACAGAGCTTCGCAAGGCCCGAAGAGCCGGAGGGAAGTATCGCACACGCAAATGTGCCAGGACAGAGACGTGTTCTACGTTGTCCCCTCTCGTCGTGCAGTTTGTGCCTCTGCTGCTTCTGCTGTTAGGAATCGCTCCTCGAAAGACGAGCGAGAGCGTCCTTCCGGGTGCATTGCACTGAGTCGAGTGCTCGCTCGGGACTTTGCTCTCGGGGCCAAGGCAAGAGGGCGTGCTTGCCCGCAGAACTGAGAACACGCTGTTGGGCAGAGCTGCAACTGACCGCTGGAGTTCAGCTCTCGCCGGACGGCAGAAGGCGAAGAACGAAGCCGCTTGCGAGCGGCGCAGTGCAGCGAAGAGCTCTCCCAATTCGCCGCTAGCTCCACGGTCCTCCTCAGCTGCGAGTAGCAGCGCTCGCAGTACACAGAGCTTCGCAAGGCCCGAAGAGCCGGAGGGAAGTATCGCACACGCAAATGTGCCAGGACAGAGACGTGTTCTACGTTGTCCCCTCTCGTCGTGCAGTTTGTGCCTCTGCTGCTTCTGCTGTTAGGAATCGCTCCTCGAAAGACGAGCGAGAGCGTCCTTCCGGGTGCATTGCACTGAGTCGAGTGCTCGCTCGGGACTTTGCTCTCGGGGCCAAGGCAAGAGGGCGTGCTTGCCCGCAGAACTGAGAACACGCTGTTGGGCAGAGCTGCAACTGACCGCTGGAGTTCAGCTCTCGCCGGACGGCAGAAGGCGAAGAACGAAGCCGCTTGCGAGCGGCGCAGTGCAGCGAAGAGCTCTCCCAATTCGCCGCTAGCTCCACGGTCCTCCTCAGCTGCGAGTAGCAGCGCTCGCAGTACACAGAGCTTCGCAAGGCCCGAAGAGCCGGAGGGAAGTTTCGCACACGCAAATGTGCCAGGACAGAGACGTGTTCTACGTTGTCCCCTCTCGTCGTGCAGTTTGTGCCTCTGCTGCTTCTGCTGTTAGGAATCGCTCCTCGAAAGACGAGCGAGAGCGTCCTTCCGGGTGCATTGCACTGAGTCGAGTGCTCGCTCGGGACTTTGCTCTCGGGGCCAAGGCAAGAGGGCGTGCTTGCCCGCAGAACTGAGAACACGCTGTTGGGCAGAGCTGCAACTGACCGCTGGAGTTCAGCTCTCGCCGGACGGCAGAAGGCGAAGAACGAAGCCGCTTGCGAGCGGCGCAGTGCAGCGAAGAGCTCTCCCAATTCGCCGCTAGCTCCACGGTCCTTCTCAGCTGCGAGTAGCAGCGCTCGCAGTACACAGAGCTTCGCAAGGCCCGAAGAGCCGGAGGGAAGTATCGCACACGCAAATGTGCCAGGACAGAGACGTGTTCTACGTTGTCCCCTCTCGTCGTGCAGTTTGTGCCTCTGCTGCTTCTGCTGTTAGGAATCGCTCCTCGAAAGACGAGCGAGAGCGTCCTTCCGGGTGCATTGCACTGAGTCGAGTGCACGCTCGGGACTTTGCTCTCGGGGCCAAGGCAAGAGGGCGTGCTTGCCCGCAGAACTGAGAACACGCTGTTGGGCAGAGCTGCAACTGACCGCTGGAGTTCAGCTCTCGCCGGACGGCAGAAGGCGAAGAACGAAGCCGCTTGCGAGCGGCGCAGTGCAGCGAAGAGCTCTCCCAATTCGCCGCTAGCTCCACGGTCCTTCTCAGCTGCGAGTAGCAGCGCTCGCAGTACACAGAGCTTCGCAAGGCCCGAAGAGCCGGAGGGAAGTATCGCACACGCAAATGTGCCAGGACAGAGACGTGTTCTACGTTGTCCCCTCTCGTCGTGCAGTTTGTGCCTCTGCTGCTTCTGCTGTTAGGAATCGCTCCTCGAAAGACGAGCGAGAGCGTCCTTCCGGGTGCATTGCACTGAGTCGAGTGCACGCTCGGGACTTTGCTCTCGGGGCCAAGGCAAGAGGGCGTGCTTGCCCGCAGAACATTGAGAACACGCTGTTGGGCAGAGCTGCAACTGACCGCTGGAGTTCAGCTCTCGCCGGACGGCAGAAGGCGAAGAACGAAGCCGCTTGCGAGCGGCGCAGTGCAGCGAAGAGCTCTCCCAATTCGCCGCTAGCTCCACGGTCCTTCTCAGCTGCGAGTAGCAGCGCTCGCAGTACACAGAGCTTCGCAAGGCCCGAAGAGCCGGAGGGAAGTATCGCACACGCAAATGTGCCAGGACAGAGACGTGTTCTACGTTGTCCCCTCTCGTCGTGCAGTTTGTGCCTCTGCTGCTTCTGCTGTTAGGAATCGCTCCTCGAAAGACGAGCGAGAGCGTCCTTCCGGGTGCATTGCACTGAGTCGAGTGCTCGCTCGGGACTTTGCTCTCGGGGCCAAGGCAAGAGGGCGTGCTTGCCCGCAGAACTGAGAACACGCTGTTGGGCAGAGCTGCAACTGACCGCTGGAGTTCAGCTCTCGCCGGACGGCAGAAGGCGAAGAACGAAGCCGCTTGCGAGCGGCGCAGTGCAGCGAAGAGCTCTCCCAATTCGCCGCTAGCTCCACGGTCCTTCTCAGCTGCGAGTAGCAGCGCTCGCAGTACACAGAGCTTCGCAAGGCCCGAAGAGCCGGAGGGAAGTATCGCACACGCAAATGTGCCAGGACAGAGACGTGTTCTACGTTGTCCCCTCTCGTCGTGCAGTTTGTGCCTCTGCTGCTTCTGCTGTTAGGAATCGCTCCTCGAAAGACGAGCGAGAGCGTCCTTCCGGGTGCATTGCACTGAGTCGAGTGCTCGCTCGGGACTTTGCTCTCGGGGCCAAGGCAAGAGGGCGTGCTTGCCCGCAGAACTGAGAACACGCTGTTGGGCAGAGCTGCAACTGACCGCTGGAGTTCAGCTCTCGCCGGACGGCAGAAGGCGAAGAACGAAGCCGCTTGCGAGCGGCGCAGTGCAGCGAAGAGCTCTCCCAATTCGCCGCTAGCTCCACGGTCCTCTCAGCTGCGAGTAGCAGCGCTCGCAGTACACAGAGCTTCGCAAGGCCCGAAGAGCCGGAGGGAAGTATCGCACACGCAAATGTGCCAGGACAGAGACGTGTTCTACGTTGTCCCCTCTCGTCGTGCAGTTTGTGCCTCTGCTGCTTCTGCTGTTAGGAATCGCTCCTCGAAAGACGAGCGAGAGCGTCCTTCCGGGTGCATTGCACTGAGTCGAGTGCTCGCTCGGGACTTTGCTCTCGGGGCCAAGGCAAGAGGGCGTGCTTGCCCGCAGAACTGAGAACACGCTGTTGGGCAGAGCTGCAACTGACCGCTGGAGTTCAGCTCTCGCCGGACGGCAGAAGGCGAAGAACGAAGCCGCTTGCGAGCGGCGCAGTGCAGCGAAGAGCTCTCCCAATTCGCCGCTAGCTCCCACGGTCCTCCTCAGCTGCGAGTAGCAGCGCTCGCAGTACACAGAGCTTCGCAAGGCCCGAAGAGCCGGAGGGAAGTATCGCACACGCAAATGTGCCAGGACAGAGACGTGTTCTACGTTGTCCCCTCTCGTCGTGCAGTTTGTGCCTCTGCTGCTTCTGCTGTTAGGAATCGCTCCTCGAAAGACGAGCGAGAGCGTCCTTCCGGGTGCATTGCACTGAGTCGAGTGCTCGCTCGGGACTTTGCACTCGGGGCCAAGCAAGAGGGCGTGCTTGCCCGCAGAACTGAGAACACGCTGTTGGCAGAGCTGCAACTGACCGCTGGAGTTCAGCTCTCGCCGGACGGCAGAAGGCGAAGAACGAAGCCGCTTGCGAGCGGCGCAGTGCAGCGAAGAGCTCTCCCAATTCGCCGCTAGCTCCACGGTCCTCCTCAGCTGCGAGTAGCAGCGCTCGCAGTACACAGAGCTTACGCAAGGCCCGAAGAGCCGGAGGGAAGTATCGCACACAAAATGTGCCAGGACAGAGACGTGTTCTACGTTGTCCCCTCTCGTCGTGCAGTTTGTGCCTCTGCTGCTTCTGCTGTTAGGAATCGCTCCTCGAAAGACGAGCGAGAGCGTCCTTCCGGGTGCATTGCACTGAGTCGAGTGCTCGCTCGGGACTTTGCTCTCGGGGCCAAGGCAAGAGGGCGTGCTTGCCCGCAGAACTGAGAACACGCTGTTGGGCAGAGCTGCAACTGACCGCTGGAGTTCAGCTCTCGCCGGACGGCAGAAGGCGAAGAACGAAGCCGCTTGCGAGCGGCGCAGTGCAGCGAAGAGCTCTCCCAATTCGCCGCTAGCTCCACGGTCCTCCTCAGCTGCGAGTAGCAGCGCTCGCAGTACACAGAGCTTCGCAAGGCCCGAAGAGCCGGAGGGAAGTATCGCACACGCAAATGTGCCAGGACAGAGACGTGTTCTACGTTGTCCCCTCTCGTCGTGCAGTTTGTGCCTCTGCTGCTTCTGCTGTTAGGAATCGCTCCTCGAAAGACGAGCGAGAGCGTCCTTCCGGGTGCATTGCACTGAGTCGAGTGCTCGCTCGGGACTTTGCTCTCGGGGCCAAGGCAAGAGGGCGTGCTTGCCCGCAGAACTGAGAACACGCTGTTGGGCAGAGCTGCAACTGACCGCTGGAGTTCAGCTCTCGCCGGACGGCAGAAGGCGAAGAACGAAGCCGCTTGCGAGCGGCGCAGTGCAGCGAAGAGCTCTCCCAATTCGCCGCTAGCTCCACGGTCCTCCTCAGCTGCGAGTAGCAGCGCTCGCAGTACACAGAGCTTCGCAAGGCCCGAAGAGCCGGAGGGAAGTATCGCACACGCAAATGTGCCAGGACAGAGACGTGTTCTACGTTGTCCCCTCTCGTCGTGCAGTTTGTGCCTCTGCTGCTTCTGCTGTTAGGAATCGCTCCTCGAAAGACGAGCGAGAGCGTCCTTCCGGGTGCATTGCACTGAGTCGAGTGCTCGCTCGGGACTTTGCTCTCGGGGCCAAGGCAAGAGGGCGTGCTTGCCCGCAGAACTGAGAACACGCTGTTGGGCAGAGCTGCAACTGACCGCTGGAGTTCAGCTCTCGCCGGACGGCAGAAGGCGAAGAACGAAGCCGCTTGCGAGCGGCGCAGTGCAGCGAAGAGCTCTCCCAATTCGCCGCTAGCTCCACGGTCCTCCTCAGCTGCGAGTAGCAGCGCTCGCAGTACACAGAGCTTCGCAAGGCCCGAAGAGCCGGAGGGAAGTATCGCACACGCAAATGTGCCAGGACAGAGACGTGTTCTACGTTGTCCCCTCTCGTCGTGCAGTTTGTGCCTCTGCTGCTTCTGCTGTTAGGAATCGCTCCTCGAAAGACGAGCGAGAGCGTCCTTCCGGGTGCATTGCACTGAGTCGAGTGCTCGCTCGGGACTTTGCTCTCGGGGCCAAGGCAAGAGGGCGTGCTTGCCCGCAGAACTGAGAACACGCTGTTGGGCAGAGCTGCAACTGACCGCTGGAGTTCAGCTCTCGCCGGACGGCAGAAGGCGAAGAACGAAGCCGCTTGCGAGCGGCGCAGTGCAGCGAAGAGCTCTCCCAATTCGCCGCTAGCTCCACGGTCCTCCTCAGCTGCGAGTAGCAGCGCTCGCAGTACACAGAGCTTCGCAAGGCCCGAAGAGCCGGAGGGAAGTATCGCACACGCAAATGTGCCAGGACAGAGACGTGTTCTACGTTGTCCCCTCTCGTCGTGCAGTTTGTGCCTCTGCTGCTTCTGCTGTTAGGAATCGCTCCTCGAAAGACGAGCGAGAGCGTCCTTCCGGGTGCATTGCCATGAGTCGAGTGCTCCCTCGGGACTTTGCTCTCGGGGCCAAGGCAAGAGGGCGTGCTTGCCCGCAGAACTGAGAACACGCTGTTGGGCAGAGCTGCAACTGACCGCTGGAGTTCAGCTCTCGCCGGACGGCAGAAGGCGAAGAACGAAGCCGCTTGCGAGCGGCGCAGTGCAGCGAAGAGCTCTCCCAATTCGCCGCTAGCTCCACGGTCCTCCTCAGCTGCGAGTAGCAGCGCTCGCAGTACACAGAGCTTCGCAAGGCCCGAAGAGCCGGAGGGAAGTTTCGCACACGCAAATGTGCCAGGACAGAGACGTGTTCTACGTTGTCCCCTCTCGTCGTGCAGTTTGTGCCTCTGCTGCTTCTGCTGTTAGGAATCGCTCCTCGAAAGACGAGCGAGAGCGTCCTTCCGGGTGCATTGCACTGAGTCGAGTGCTCGCTCGGGACTTTGCACTCGGGGCCAAGGCAAGAGGGCGTGCTTGCCCGCAGAACTGAGAACACGCTGTTGGGCAGAGCTGCAACTGACCGCTGGAGTTCAGCTCTCGCCGGACGGCAGAAGGCGAAGAACGAAGCCGCTTGCGAGCGGCGCAGTGCAGCGAAGAGCTCTCCCAATTCGCCGCTAGCTCCACGGTCCTCCTCAGCTGCGAGTAGCAGCGCTCGCAGTACACAGAGCTTCGCAAGGCCCGAAGAGCCGGAGGGAAGTTTCGCACACGAAAATGTGCCAGGACAGAGACGTGTTCTACGTTGTCCCCTCTCGTCGTGCAGTTTGTGCCTCTGCTGCTTCTGCTGTTAGGAATCGCTCCTCGAAAGACGAGCGAGAGCGTCCTTCCGGGTGCATTGCACTGAGTCGAGTGCTCGCTCGGGACTTTGCTCTCGGGGCCAAGGCAAGAGGGCGTGCTTGCCCGCAGAACTGAGAACACGCTGTTGGGCAGAGCTGCAACTGACCGCTGGAGTTCAGCTCTCGCCGGACGGCAGAAGGCGAAGAACGAAGCCGCTTGCGAGCGGCGCAGTGCAGCGAAGAGCTCTCCCAATTCGCCGCTAGCTCCACGGTCCTTCTCAGCTGCGAGTAGCAGCGCTCGCAGTACACAGAGCTTCGCAAGGCCCGAAGAGCCGGAGGGAAGTATCGCACACGCAAATGTGCCAGGACAGAGACGTGTTCTACGTTGTCCCCTCTCGTCGTGCAGTTTGTGCCTCTGCTGCTTCTGCTGTTAGGAATCGCTCCTCGAAAGACGAGCGAGAGCGTCCTTCCGGGTGCATTGCACTGAGTCGAGTGCACGCTCGGGACTTTGCTCTCGGGGCCAAGGCAAGAGGGCGTGCTTGCCCGCAGAACTGAGAACACGCTGTTGGGCAGAGCTGCAACTGACCGCTGGAGTTCAGCTCTCGCCGGACGGCAGAAGGCGAAGAACGAAGCCGCTTGCGAGCGGCGCAGTGCAGCGAAGAGCTCTCCCAATTCGCCGCTAGCTCCACGGTCCTTCTCAGCTGCGAGTAGCAGCGCTCGCAGTACACAGAGCTTCGCAAGGCCCGAAGAGCCGGAGGGAAGTATCGCACACGCAAATGTGCCAGGACAGAGACGTGTTCTACGTTGTCCCCTCTCGTCGTGCAGTTTGTGCCTCTGCTGCTTCTGCTGTTAGGAATCGCTCCTCGAAAGACGAGCGAGAGCGTCCTTCCGGGTGCATTGCACTGAGTCGAGTGCACGCTCGGGACTTTGCTCTCGGGGCCAAGGCAAGAGGGCGTGCTTGCCCGCAGAACTGAGAACACGCTGTTGGGCAGAGCTGCAACTGACCGCTGGAGTTCAGCTCTCGCCGGACGGCAGAAGGCGAAGAACGAAGCCGCTTGCGAGCGGCGCAGTGCAGCGAAGAGCTCTCCCAATTCGCCGCTAGCTCCACGGTCCTTCTCAGCTGCGAGTAGCAGCGCTCGCAGTACACAGAGCTTCGCAAGGCCCGAAGAGCCGGAGGGAAGTATCGCACACGCAAATGTGCCAGGACAGAGACGTGTTCTACGTTGTCCCCTCTCGTCGTGCAGTTTGTGCCTCTGCTGCTTCTGCTGTTAGGAATCGCTCCTCGAAAGACGAGCGAGAGCGTCCTTCCGGGTGCATTGCACTGAGTCGAGTGCTCGCTCGGGACTTTGCTCTCGGGGCCAAGGCAAGAGGGCGTGCTTGCCCGCAGAACTGAGAACACGCTGTTGGGCAGAGCTGCAACTGACCGCTGGAGTTCAGCTCTCGCCGGACGGCAGAAGGCGAAGAACGAAGCCGCTTGCGAGCGGCGCAGTGCAGCGAAGAGCTCTCCCAATTCGCCGCTAGCTCCACGGTCCTCCTCAGCTGCGAGTAGCAGCGCTCGCAGTACACAGAGCTTCGCAAGGCCCGAAGAGCCGGAGGGAAGTATCGCACACGCAAATGTGCCAGGACAGAGACGTGTTCTACGTTGTCCCCTCTCGTCGTGCAGTTTGTGCCTCTGCTGCTTCTGCTGTTAGGAATCGCTCCTCGAAAGACGAGCGAGAGCGTCCTTCCGGGTGCATTGCACTGAGTCGAGTGCTCGCTCGGGACTTTGCACTCGGGGCCAAGGCAAGAGGGCGTGCTTGCCCGCAGAACTGAGAACACGCTGTTGGGCAGAGCTGCAACTGACCGCTGGAGTTCAGCTCTCGCCGGACGGCAGAAGGCGAAGAACGAAGCCGCTTGCGAGCGGCGCAGTGCAGCGAAGAGCTCTCCCAATTCGCCGCTAGCTCCACGGTCCTCCTCAGCTGCGAGTAGCAGCGCTCGCAGTACACAGAGCTTCGCAAGGCCCGAAGAGCCGGAGGGAAGTTTCGCACACGAAAATGTGCCAGGACAGAGACGTGTTCTACGTTGTCCCCTCTCGTCGTGCAGTTTGTGCCTCTGCTGCTTCTGCTGTTAGGAATCGCTCCTCGAAAGACGAGCGAGAGCGTCCTTCCGGGTGCATTGCACTGAGTCGAGTGCTCGCTCGGGACTTTGCTCTCGGGGCCAAGGCAAGAGGGCGTGCTTGCCCGCAGAACTGAGAACACGCTGTTGGGCAGAGCTGCAACTGACCGCTGGAGTTCAGCTCTCGCCGGACGGCAGAAGGCGAAGAACGAAGCCGCTTGCGAGCGGCGCAGTGCAGCGAAGAGCTCTCCCAATTCGCCGCTAGCTCCACGGTCCTTCTCAGCTGCGAGTAGCAGCGCTCGCAGTACACAGAGCTTCGCAAGGCCCGAAGAGCCGGAGGGAAGTATCGCACACGCAAATGTGCCAGGACAGAGACGTGTTCTACGTTGTCCCCTCTCGTCGTGCAGTTTGTGCCTCTGCTGCTTCTGCTGTTAGGAATCGCTCCTCGAAAGACGAGCGAGAGCGTCCTTCCGGGTGCATTGCACTGAGTCGAGTGCACGCTCGGGACTTTGCTCTCGGGGCCAAGGCAAGAGGGCGTGCTTGCCCGCAGAACTGAGAACACGCTGTTGGGCAGAGCTGCAACTGACCGCTGGAGTTCAGCTCTCGCCGGACGGCAGAAGGCGAAGAACGAAGCCGCTTGCGAGCGGCGCAGTGCAGCGAAGAGCTCTCCCAATTCGCCGCTAGCTCCACGGTCCTTCTCAGCTGCGAGTAGCAGCGCTCGCAGTACACAGAGCTTCGCAAGGCCCGAAGAGCCGGAGGGAAGTATCGCACACGCAAATGTGCCAGGACAGAGACGTGTTCTACGTTGTCCCCTCTCGTCGTGCAGTTTGTGCCTCTGCTGCTTCTGCTGTTAGGAATCGCTCCTCGAAAGACGAGCGAGAGCGTCCTTCCGGGTGCATTGCACTGAGTCGAGTGCACGCTCGGGACTTTGCTCTCGGGGCCAAGGCAAGAGGGCGTGCTTGCCCGCAGAACTGAGAACACGCTGTTGGGCAGAGCTGCAACTGACCGCTGGAGTTCAGCTCTCGCCGGACGGCAGAAGGCGAAGAACGAAGCCGCTTGCGAGCGGCGCAGTGCAGCGAAGAGCTCTCCCAATTCGCCGCTAGCTCCACGGTCCTTCTCAGCTGCGAGTAGCAGCGCTCGCAGTACACAGAGCTTCGCAAGGCCCGAAGAGCCGGAGGGAAGTATCGCACACGCAAATGTGCCAGGACAGAGACGTGTTCTACGTTGTCCCCTCTCGTCGTGCAGTTTGTGCCTCTGCTGCTTCTGCTGTTAGGAATCGCTCCTCGAAAGACGAGCGAGAGCGTCCTTCCGGGTGCATTGCACTGAGTCGAGTGCTCGCTCGGGACTTTGCTCTCGGGGCCAAGGCAAGAGGGCGTGCTTGCCCGCAGAACTGAGAACACGCTGTTGGGCAGAGCTGCAACTGACCGCTGGAGTTCAGCTCTCGCCGGACGGCAGAAGGCGAAGAACGAAGCCGCTTGCGAGCGGCGCAGTGCAGCGAAGAGCTCTCCCAATTCGCCGCTAGCTCCACGGTCCTCCTCAGCTGCGAGTAGCAGCGCTCGCAGTACACAGAGCTTCGCAAGGCCCGAAGAGCCGGAGGGAAGTATCGCACACGCAAATGTGCCAGGACAGAGACGTGTTCTACGTTGTCCCCTCTCGTCGTGCAGTTTGTGCCTCTGCTGCTTCTGCTGTTAGGAATCGCTCCTCGAAAGACGAGCGAGAGCGTCCTTCCGGGTGCATTGCACTGAGTCGAGTGCTCGCTCGGGACTTTGCTCTCGGGGCCAAGGCAAGAGGGCGTGCTTGCCCGCAGAACTGAGAACACGCTGTTGGGCAGAGCTGCAACTGACCGCTGGAGTTCAGCTCTCGCCGGACGGCAGAAGGCGAAGAACGAAGCCGCTTGCGAGCGGCGCAGTGCAGCGAAGAGCTCTCCGAATTCGCCGCTAGCTCCACGGTCCTCCTCAGCTGCGAGTAGCAGCGCTCGCAGTACACAGAGCTTCGCAAGGCCCGAAGAGCCGGAGGGAAGTATCGCACACGCAAATGTGCCAGGACAGAGACGTGTTCTACGTTGTCCCCTCTCGTCGTGCAGTTTGTGCCTCTGCTGCTTCTGCTGTTAGGAATCGCTCCTCGAAAGACGAGCGAGAGCGTCCTTCCGGGTGCATTGCACTGAGTCGAGTGCTCGCTCGGGACTTTGCTCTCGGGGCCAAGGCAAGAGGGCGTGCTTGCCCGCAGAACTGAGAACACGCTGTTGGGCAGAGCTGCAACTGACCGCTGGAGTTCAGCTCGCGCCGGACGGCAGAAGGCGAAGAACGAAGCCGCTTGCGAGCGGCGCAGTGCAGCGAAGAGCTCTCCCAATTCGCCGCTAGCTCCACGGTCCTCCTCAGCTGCGAGTAGCAGCGCTCGCAGTACACAGAGCTTCGCAAGGCCCGAAGAGCCGGAGGGAAGTATCGCACACGCAAATGTGCCAGGACAGAGACGTGTTCTACGTTGTCCCCTCTCGTCGTGCAGTTTGTGCCTCTGCTGCTTCTGCTGTTAGGAATCGCTCCTCGAAAGACGAGCGAGAGCGTCCTTCCGGGTGCATTGCACTGAGTCGAGTGCTCGCTCGGGACTTTGCTCTCGGGGCCAAGGCAAGAGGGCGTGCTTGCCCGCAGAACTGAGAACACGCTGTTGGGCAGAGCTGCAACTGACCGCTGGAGTTCAGCTCGCGCCGGACGGCAGAAGGCGAAGAACGAAGCCGCTTGCGAGCGGCGCAGTGCAGCGAAGAGCTCTCCCAATTCGCCGCTAGCTCCACGGTCCTCCTCAGCTGCGAGTAGCAGCGCTCGCAGTACACAGAGCTTCGCAAGGCCCGAAGAGCCGGAGGGAAGTATCGCACACGCAAATGTGCCAGGACAGAGACGTGTTCTACGTTGTCCCCTCTCGTCGTGCAGTTTGTGCCTCTGCTGCTTCTGCTGTTAGGAATCGCTCCTCGAAAGACGAGCGAGAGCGTCCTTCCGGGTGCATTGCACTGAGTCGAGTGCTCGCTCGGGACTTTGCTCTCGGGGCCAAGGCAAGAGGGCGTGCTTGCCCGCAGAACTGAGAACACGCTGTTGGGCAGAGCTGCAACTGACCGCTGGAGTTCAGCTCGCGCCGGACGGCAGAAGGCGAAGAACGAAGCCGCTTGCGAGCGGCGCAGTGCAGCGAAGAGCTCTCCCAATTCGCCGCTAGCTCCACGGTCCTCCTCAGCTGCGAGTAGCAGCGCTCGCAGTACACAGAGCTTCGCAAGGCCCGAAGAGCCGGAGGGAAGTATCGCACACGCAAATGTGCCAGGACAGAGACGTGTTCTACGTTGTCCCCTCTCGTCGTGCAGTTTGTGCCTCTGCTGCTTCTGCTGTTAGGAATCGCTCCTCGAAAGACGAGCGAGAGCGTCCTTCCGGGTGCATTGCACTGAGTCGAGTGCTCGCTCGGGACTTTGCTCTCGGGGCCAAGGCAAGAGGGCGTGCTTGCCCGCAGAACTGAGAACACGCTGTTGGGCAGAGCTGCAACTGACCGCTGGAGTTCAGCTCTCGCCGGACGGCAGAAGGCGAAGAACGAAGCCGCGTGCGAGCGGCGCAGTGCAGCGAAGAGCTCTCCCAATTCGCCGCTAGCTCCACGGTCCTTCTCAGCTGCGAGTAGCAGCGCTCGCAGTACACAGAGCTTCGCAAGGCCCGAAGAGCCGGAGGGAAGTATCGCACACGCAAATGTGCCAGGACAGAGACGTGTTCTACGTTGTCCCCTCTCGTCGTGCAGTTTGTGCCTCTGCTGCTTCTGCTGTTAGGAATCGCTCCTCGAAAGACGAGCGAGAGCGTCCTTCCGGGTGCATTGCACTGAGTCGAGTGCTCGCTCGGGACTTTGCTCTCGGGGCCAAGGCAAGAGGGCGTGCTTGCCCGCAGAACTGAGAACACGCTGTTGGGCAGAGCTGCAACTGACCGCTGGAGTTCAGCTCTCGCCGGACGGCAGAAGGCGAAGAACGAAGCCGCTTGCGAGCGGCGCAGTGCAGCGAAGAGCTCTCCCAATTCGCCGCTAGCTCCACGGTCCTCCTCAGCTGCGAGTAGCAGCGCTCGCAGTACACAGAGCTTCGCAAGGCCCGAAGAGCCGGAGGGAAGTATCGCACACGCAAATGTGCCAGGACAGAGACGTGTTCTACGTTGTCCCCTCTCGTCGTGCAGTTTGTGCCTCTGCTGCTTCTGCTGTTAGGAATCGCTCCTCGAAAGACGAGCGAGAGCGTCCTTCCGGGTGCATTGCACTGAGTCGAGTGCTCGCTCGGGACTTTGCACTCGGGGCCAAGGCAAGAGGGCGTGCTTGCCCGCAGAACTGAGAACACGCTGTTGGGCAGAGCTGCAACTGACCGCTGGAGTTCAGCTCTCGCCGGACGGCAGAAGGCGAAGAACGAAGCCGCTTGCGAGCGGCGCAGTGCAGCGAAGAGCTCTCCCAATTCGCCGCTAGCTCCACGGTCCTCCTCAGCTGCGAGTAGCAGCGCTCGCAGTACACAGAGCTTCGCAAGGCCCGAAGAGCCGGAGGGAAGTATCGCACACGCAAATGTGCCAGGACAGAGACGTGTTCTACGTTGTCCCCTCTCGTCGTGCAGTTTGTGCCTCTGCTGCTTCTGCTGTTAGGAATCGCTCCTCGAAAGACGAGCGAGAGCGTCCTTCCGGGTGCATTGCACTGAGTCGAGTGCTCGCTCGGGACTTTGCACTCGGGGCCAAGGCAAGAGGGCGTGCTTGCCCGCAGAACTGAGAACACGCTGTTGGGCAGAGCTGCAACTGACCGCTGGAGTTCAGCTCTCGCCGGACGGCAGAAGGCGAAGAACGAAGCCGCTTGCGTGCGGCGCAGTGCAGCGAAGAGCTCTCCCAATTCGCCGCTAGCTCCACGGTCCTCCTCAGCTGCGAGTAGCAGCGCTCGCAGTACACAGAGCTTCGCAAGGCCCGAAGAGCCGGAGGGAAGTATCGCACACGCAAATGTGCCAGGACAGAGACGTGTTCTACGTTGTCCCCTCTCGTCGTGCAGTTTGTGCCTCTGCTGCTTCTGCTGTTAGGAATCGCTCCTCGAAAGACGAGCGAGAGCGTCCTTCCGGGTGCATTGCACTGAGTCGAGTGCTCGCTCGGGACTTTGCTCTCGGGGCCAAGGCAAGAGGGCGTGCTTGCCCGCAGAACTGAGAACACGCTGTTGGGCAGAGCTGCAACTGACCGCTGGAGTTCAGCTCTCGCCGGACGGCAGAAGGCGAAGAACGAAGCCGCTTGCGAGCGGCGCAGTGCAGCGAAGAGCTCTCCCAATTCGCCGCTAGCTCCACGGTCCTCCTCAGCTGCGAGTAGCAGCGCTCGCAGTACACAGAGCTTCGCAAGGCCCGAAGAGCCGGAGGGAAGTATCGCACACGCAAATGTGCCAGGACAGAGACGTGTTCTACGTTGTCCCCTCTCGTCGTGCAGTTTGTGCCTCTGCTGCTTCTGCTGTTAGGAATCGCTCCTCGAAAGACGAGCGAGAGCGTCCTTCCGGGTGCATTGCACTGAGTCGAGTGCTCGCTCGGGACTTTGCTCTCGGGGCCAAGGCAAGAGGGCGTGCTTGCCCGCAGAACTGAGAACACGCTGTTGGGCAGAGCTGCAACTGACCGCTGGAGTTCAGCTCTCGCCGGACGGCAGAAGGCGAAGAACGAAGCCGCTTGCGAGCGGCGCAGTGCAGCGAAGAGCTCTCCCAATTCGCCGCTAGCTCCACGGTCCTCCTCAGCTGCGAGTAGCAGCGCTCGCAGTACACAGAGCTTCGCAAGGCCCGAAGAGCCGGAGGGAAGTATCGCACACGCAAATGTGCCAGGACAGAGACGTGTTCTACGTTGTCCCCTCTCGTCGTGCAGTTTGTGCCTCTGCTGCTTCTGCTGTTAGGAATCGCTCCTCGAAAGACGAGCGAGAGCGTCCTTCCGGGTGCATTGCACTGAGTCGAGTGCTCGCTCGGGACTTTGCTCTCGGGGCCAAGGCAAGAGGGCGTGCTTGCCCGCAGAACTGAGAACACGCTGTTGGGCAGAGCTGCAACTGACCGCTGGAGTTCAGCTCTCGCCGGACGGCAGAAGGCGAAGAACGAAGCCGCTTGCGAGCGGCGCAGTGCAGCGAAGAGCTCTCCCAATTCGCCGCTAGCTCCACGGTCCTCCTCAGCTGCGAGTAGCAGCGCTCGCAGTACACAGAGCTTCGCAAGGCCCGAAGAGCCGGAGGGAAGTATCGCACACGCAAATGTGCCAGGACAGAGACGTGTTCTACGTTGTCCCCTCTCGTCGTGCAGTTTGTGCCTCTGCTGCTTCTGCTGTTAGGAATCGCTCCTCGAAAGACGAGCGAGAGCGTCCTTCCGGGTGCATTGCACTGAGTCGAGTGCTCGCTCGGGACTTTGCTCTCGGGGCCAAGGCAAGAGGGCGTGCTTGCCCGCAGAACTGAGAACACGCTGTTGGGCAGAGCTGCAACTGACCGCCGGAGTTCAGCTCTCGCCGGACGGCAGAAGGCGAAGAACGAAGCCGCTTGCGAGCGGCGCAGTGCAGCGAAGAGCTCTCCCAATTCGCCGCTAGCTCCACGGTCCTCCTCAGCTGCGAGTAGCAGCGCTCGCAGTACACAGAGCTTCGCAAGGCCCGAAGAGCCGGAGGGAAGTTTCGCACGCGAAAATGTGCCAGGACAGAGACGTGTTCTACGTTGTCCCCTCTCGTCGTGCAGTTTGTGCCTCTGCTGCTTCTGCTGTTAGGAATCGCTCCTCGAAAGACGAGCGAGAGCGTCCTTCCGGGTGCATTGCACTGAGTCGAGTGCTCGCTCGGGACTTTGCACTCGGGGCCAAGGCAAGAGGGCGTGCTTGCCCGCAGAACTGAGAACACGCTGTTGGGCAGAGCTGCAACTGACCGCTGGAGTTCAGCTCTCGCCGGACGGCAGAAGGCGAAGAACGAAGCCGCTTGCGAGCGGCGCAGTGCAGCGAAGAGCTCTCCCAATTCGCCGCTAGCTCCACGGTCCTCCTCAGCTGCGAGTAGCAGCGCTCGCAGTACACAGAGCTTCGCAAGGCCCGAAGAGCCGGAGGGAAGTTTCGCACGCGCAAATGTGCCAGGACAGAGACGTGTTCTACGTTGTCCCCTCTCGTCGTGCAGTTTGTGCCTCTGCTGCTTCTGCTGTTAGGAATCGCTCCTCGAAAGACGAGCGAGAGCGTCCTTCCGGGTGCATTGCACTGAGTCGAGTGCTCGCTCGGGACTTTGCTCTCGGGGCCAAGGCAAGAGGGCGTGCTTGCCCGCAGAACTGAGAACACGCTGTTGGGCAGAGCTGCAACTGACCGCTGGAGTTCAGCTCTCGCCGGACGGCAGAAGGCGAAGAACGAAGCCGCTTGCGAGCGGCGCAGTGCAGCGAAGAGCTCTCCGAATTCGCCGCTAGCTCCACGGTCCTCCTCAGCTGCGAGTAGCAGCGCTCGCAGTACACAGAGCTTCGCAAGGCCCGAAGAGCCGGAGGGAAGTTTCGCACGCGCAAATGTGCCAGGACAGAGACGTGTTCTACGTTGTCCCCTCTCGTCGTGCAGTTTGTGCCTCTGCTGCTTCTGCTGTTAGGAATCGCTCCTCGAAAGACGAGCGAGAGCGTCCTTCCGGGTGCATTGCACTGAGTCGAGTGCTCGCTCGGGACTTTGCACTCGGGGCCAAGGCAAGAGGGCGTGCTTGCCCGCAGAACTGAGAACACGCTGTTGGGCAGAGCTGCAACTGACCGCTGGAGTTCAGCTCACGCCGGACGGCAGAAGGCGAAGAACGAAGCCGCTTGCGAGCGGCGCAGTGCAGCGAAGAGCTCTCCCAATTCGCCGCTAGCTCCACGGTCCTCCTCAGCTGCGAGTAGCAGCGCTCGCAGTACACAGAGCTTCGCAAGGCCCGAAGAGCCGGAGGGAAGTATCGCACACGCAAATGTGCCAGGACAGAGACGTGTTCTACGTTGTCCCCTCTCGTCGTGCAGTTTGTGCCTCTGCTGCTTCTGCTGTTAGGAATCGCTCCTCGAAAGACGAGCGAGAGCGTCCTTCCGGGTGCATTGCACTGAGTCGAGTGCTCGCTCGGGACTTTGCTCTCGGGGCCAAGGCAAGAGGGCGTGCTTGCCCGCAGAACTGAGAACACGCTGTTGGGCAGAGCTGCAACTGACCGCTGGAGTTCAGCTCTCGCCGGACGGCAGAAGGCGAAGAACGAAGCCGCTTGCGAGCGGCGCAGTGCAGCGAAGAGCTCTCCCAATTCGCCGCTAGCTCCACGGTCCTCCTCAGCTGCGAGTAGCAGCGCTCGCAGTACACAGAGCTTCGCAAGGCCCGAAGAGCCGGAGGGAAGTATCGCACACGCAAATGTGCCAGGACAGAGACGTGTTCTACGTTGTCCCCTCTCGTCGTGCAGTTTGTGCCTCTGCTGCTTCTGCTGTTAGGAATCGCTCCTCGAAAGACGAGCGAGAGCGTCCTTCCGGGTGCATTGCACTGAGTCGAGTGCTCGCTCGGGACTTTGCTCTCGGGGCCAAGGCAAGAGGGCGTGCTTGCCCGCAGAACTGAGAACACGCTGTTGGGCAGAGCTGCAACTGACCGCTGGAGTTCAGCTCTCGCCGGACGGCAGAAGGCGAAGAACGAAGCCGCTTGCGAGCGGCGCAGTGCAGCGAAGAGCTCTCCCAATTCGCCGCTAGCTCCACGGTCCTCCTCAGCTGCGAGTAGCAGCGCTCGCAGTACACAGAGCTTCGCAAGGCCCGAAGAGCCGGAGGGAAGTATCGCACACGCAAATGTGCCAGGACAGAGACGTGTTCTACGTTGTCCCCTCTCGTCGTGCAGTTTGTGCCTCTGCTGCTTCTGCTGTTAGGAATCGCTCCTCGAAAGACGAGCGAGAGCGTCTTTCCGGGTGCATTGCACTGAGTCGAGTGCTCGCTCGGGACTTTGCTCTCGGGGCCAAGGCAAGAGGGCGTGCTTGCCCGCAGAACTGAGAACACGCTGTTGGGCAGAGCTGCAACTGACCGCTGGAGTTCAGCTCTCGCCGGACGGCAGAAGGCGAAGAACGAAGCCGCTTGCGAGCGGCGCAGTGCAGCGAAGAGCTCTCCCAATTCGCCGCTAGCTCCACGGTCCTCCTCAGCTGCGAGTAGCAGCGCTCGCAGTACACAGAGCTTCGCAAGGCCCGAAGAGCCGGAGGGAAGTTTCGCACGCGAAAATGTGCCAGGACAGAGACGTGTTCTACGTTGTCCCCTCTCGTCGTGCAGTTTGTGCCTCTGCTGCTTCTGCTGTTAGGAATCGCTCCTCGAAAGACGAGCGAGAGCGTCCTTCCGGGTGCATTGCACTGAGTCGAGTGCTCGCTCGGGACTTTGCACTCGGGGCCAAGGCAAGAGGGCGTGCTTGCCCGCAGAACTGAGAACACGCTGTTGGGCAGAGCTGCAACTGACCGCTGGAGTTCAGCTCTCGCCGGACGGCAGAAGGCGAAGAACGAAGCCGCTTGCGAGCGGCGCAGTGCAGCGAAGAGCTCTCCCAATTCGCCGCTAGCTCCACGGTCCTCCTCAGCTGCGAGTAGCAGCGCTCGCAGTACACAAAGCTTCGCAAGGCCCGAAGAGCCGGAGGGAAGTTTCGCACGCGAAAATGTGCCAGGACAGAGACGTGTTCTACGTTGTCCCCTCTCGTCGTGCAGTTTGTGCCTCTGCTGCTTCTGCTGTTAGGAATCGCTCCTCGAAAGACGAGCGAGAGCGTCCTTCCGGGTGCATTGCACTGAGTCGAGTGCTCGCTCGGGACTTTGCACTCGGGGCCAAGGCAAGAGGGCGTGCTTGCCCGCAGAACTGAGAACACGCTGTTGGGCAGAGCTGCAACTGACCGCTGGAGTTCAGCTCTCGCCGGACGGCAGAAGGCGAAGAACGAAGCCGCTTGCGAGCGGCGCAGTGCAGCGAAGAGCTCTCCCAATTCGCCGCTAGCTCCACGGTCCTCCTCAGCTGCGAGTAGCAGCGCTCGCAGTACACAGAGCTTCGCAAGGCCCGAAGAGCCGGAGGGAAGTTTCGCACGCGAAAATGTGCCAGGACAGAGACGTGTTCTACGTTGTCCCCTCTCGTCGTGCAGTTTGTGCCTCTGCTGCTTCTGCTGTTAGGAATCGCTCCTCGAAAGACGAGCGAGAGCGTCCTTCCGGGTGCATTGCACTGAGTCGAGTGCTCGCTCGGGACTTTGCACTCGGGGCCAAGGCAAGAGGGCGTGCTTGCCCGCAGAACTGAGAACACGCTGTTGGGCAGAGCTGCAACTGACCGCTGGAGTTCAGCTCTCGCCGGACGGCAGAAGGCGAAGAACGAAGCCGCTTGCGAGCGGCGCAGTGCAGCGAAGGGCTCTCCGAATTCGCCGCTAGCTCCACGGTCCTTCTCAGCTGCGAGTAGCAGCGCTCGCAGTACACAGAGCTTCGCAAGGCCCGAAGAGCCGGAGGGAAGTATCGCACACGCAAATGTGCCAGGACAGAGACGTGTTCTACGTTGTCCCCTCTCGTCGTGCAGTTTGTGCCTCTGCTGCTTCTGCTGTTAGGAATCGCTCCTCGAAAGACGAGCGAGAGCGTCCTTCCGGGTGCATTGCACTGAGTCGAGTGCTCGCTCGGGACTTTGCTCTCGGGGCCAAGGCAAGAGGGCGTGCTTGCCCGCAGAACTGAGAACACGCTGTTGGGCAGAGCTGCAACTGACCGCTGGAGTTCAGCTCTCGCCGGACGGCAGAAGGCGAAGAACGAAGCCCCTTGCGAGCGGCGCAGTGCAGCGAAGAGCTCTCCCAATTCGCCGCTAGCTCCACGGTCCTCCTCAGCTGCGAGTAGCAGCGCTCGCAGTACACAGAGCTTCGCAAGGCCCGAAGA
Source organism: Sturnus vulgaris (assembly GCF_052056855.1). Lineage (NCBI taxonomy): Eukaryota > Metazoa > Chordata > Aves > Passeriformes > Sturnidae > Sturnus > Sturnus vulgaris. Next base: position 10,283 of record NW_028276705.1, on the reverse strand, counting down.
GCCGGAGGGAAGTTTCGCACACGCAAATGTGCCAGGACAGAGACGTGTTCTACGTTGTCCCCTCTCGTCGTGCAGTTTGTGCCTCTGCTGCTTCTGCTGTTAGGAATCGCTCCTCGAAAGACGAGCGAGAGCGTCCTTCCGGGTGCATTGCACTGAGTCGAGTGCTCGCTCGGGACTTTGCACTCGGGGCCAAGGCAAGAGGGCGTGCTTGCCCGCAGAACTGAGAACACGCTGTTGGGCAGAGCTGCAACTGACCGCTGGAGTTCAGCTCTCGCCGGACGGCAGAAGGCGAAGAACGAAGCCGCTTGCGAGCGGCGCAGTGCAGCGAAGAGCTCTCCGAATTCGCCGCTAGCTCCACGGTCCTTCTCAGCTGCGAGTAGCAGCGCTCGCAGTACACAGAGCTTCGCAAGGCCCGAAGAGCCGGAGGGAAGTATCGCACACGCAAATGTGCCAGGACAGAGACGTGTTCTACGTTGTCCCCTCATCGTGCAGTTTGTGCCTCTGCTGCTTCTGCTGTTAGGAATCGCTCCTCGAAAGACGAGCGAGAGCGTCCTTCCGGGTGCATTGCACTGAGTCGAGTGCTCGCTCGGGACTTTGCTCTCGGGGCCAAGGCAAGAGGGCGTGCTTGCCCGCAGAACTGAGAACACGCTGTTGGGCAGAGCTGCAACTGACCGCTGGAGTTCAGCTCTCGCCGGACGGCAGAAGGCGAAGAACGAAGCCGCTTGCGAGCGGCGCAGTGCAGCGAAGAGCTCTCCCAATTCGCCGCTAGCTCCACGGTCCTCCTCAGCTGCGAGTAGCAGCGCTCGCAGTACACAGAGCTTCGCAAGGCCCGAAGAGCCGGAGGGAAGTATCGCACACGCAAATGTGCCAGGACAGAGACGTGTTCTACGTTGTCCCCTCTCGTCGTGCAGTTTGTGCCTCTGCTGCTTCTGCTGTTAGGAATCGCTCCTCGAAAGACGAGCGAGAGCGTCCTTCCGGGTGCATTGCACTGAGTCGAGTGCTCGCTCGGGACTTTGCTCTCGGGGCCAAGGCAAGAGGGCGTGCTTGCCCGCAGAACTGAGAACACGCTGTTGGGCAGAGCTGCAACTGACCGCTGGAGTTCAGCTCTCGCCGGACGGCAGAAGGCGAAGAACGAAGCCGCTTGCGAGCGGCGCAGTGCAGCGAAGAGCTCTCCGAATTCGCCGCTAGCTCCACGGTCCTCCTCAGCTGCGAGTAGCAGCGCTCGCAGTACACAGAGCTTCGCAAGGCCCGAAGAGCCGGAGGGAAGTTTCGCACACGAAAATGTGCCAGGACAGAGACGTGTTCTACGTTGTCCCCTCTCGTCGTGCAGTTTGTGCCTCTGCTGCTTCTGCTGTTAGGAATCGCTCCTCGAAAGACGAGCGAGAGCGTCCTTCCGGGTGCATTGCACTGAGTCGAGTGCTCGCTCGGGACTTTGCACTCGGGGCCAAGGCAAGAGGGCGTGCTTGCCCGCAGAACTGAGAACACGCTGTTGGGCAGAGCTGCAACTGACCGCTGGAGTTCAGCTCTCGCCGGACGGCAGAAGGCGAAGAACGAAGCCGCTTGCGAGCGGCGCAGTGCAGCGAAGGGCTCTCCGAATTCGCCGCTAGCTCCACGGTCCTCCTCAGCTGCGAGTAGCAGCGCTCGCAGTACACAGAGCTTCGCAAGGCCCGAAGAGCCGGAGGGAAGTATCGCACACGCAAATGTGCCAGGACAGAGACGTGTTCTACGTTGTCCCCTCTCGTCGTGCAGTTTGTGCCTCTGCTGCTTCTGCTGTTAGGAATCGCTCCTCGAAAGACGAGCGAGAGCGTCCTTCCGGGTGCATTGCACTGAGTCGAGTGCTCGCTCGGGACTTTGCTCTCGGGGCCAAGGCAAGAGGGCGTGCTTGCCCGCAGAACTGAGAACACGCTGTTGGGCAGAGCTGCAACTGACCGCTGGAGTTCAGCTCTCGCCGGACGGCAGAAGGCGAAGAACGAAGCCGCTTGCGAGCGGCGCAGTGCAGCGAAGGGCTCTCCGAATTCGCCGCTAGCTCCACGGTCCTCCTCAGCTGCGAGTAGCAGCGCTCGCAGTACACAGAGCTTCGCAAGGCCCGAAGAGCCGGAGGGAAGTATCGCACACGCAAATGTGCCAGGACAGAGACGTGTTCTACGTTGTCCCCTCTCGTCGTGCAGTTTGTGCCTCTGCTGCTTCTGCTGTTAGGAATCGCTCCTCGAAAGACGAGCGAGAGCGTCCTTCCGGGTGCATTGCACTGAGTCGAGTGCTCGCTCGGGACTTTGCTCTCGGGGCCAAGGCAAGAGGGCGTGCTTGCCCGCAGAACTGAGAACACGCTGTTGGGCAGAGCTGCAACTGACCGCTGGAGTTCAGCTCTCGCCGGACGGCAGAAGGCGAAGAACGAAGCCGCTTGCGAGCGGCGCAGTGCAGCGAAGGGCTCTCCGAATTCGCCGCTAGCTCCACGGTCCTCCTCAGCTGCGAGTAGCAGCGCTCGCAGTACACAGAGCTTCGCAAGGCCCGAAGACCCGGAGGGAAGTATCGCACACGCAAATGTGCCAGGACAGAGACGTGTTCTACGTTGTCCCCTCTCGTCGTGCAGTTTGTGCCTCTGCTGCTTCTGCTGTTAGGAATCGCTCCTCGAAAGACGAGCGAGAGCGTCCTTCCGGGTGCATTGCACTGAGTCGAGTGCTCGCTCGGGACTTTGCTCTCGGGGCCAAGGCAAGAGGGCGTGCTTGCCCGCAGAACTGAGAACACGCTGTTGGGCAGAGCTGCAACTGACCGCTGGAGTTCAGCTCTCGCCGGACGGCAGAAGGCGAAGAACGAAGCCGCTTGCGAGCGGCGCAGTGCAGCGAAGGGCTCTCCCAATTCGCCGCTAGCTCCACGGTCCTCCTCAGCTGCGAGTAGCAGCGCTCGCAGTACACAGAGCTTCGCAAGGCCCGAAGAGCCGGAGGGAAGTATCGCACACGCAAATGTGCCAGGACAGAGACGTGTTCTACGTTGTCCCCTCTCGTCGTGCAGTTTGTGCCTCTGCTGCTTCTGCTGTTAGGAATCGCTCCTCGAAAGACGAGCGAGAGCGTCCTTCCGGGTGCATTGCACTGAGTCGAGTGCTCGCTCGGGACTTTGCACTCGGGGCCAAGGCAAGAGGGCGTGCTTGCCCGCAGAACTGAGAACACGCTGTTGGGCAGAGCTGCAACTGACCGCTGGAGTTCAGCTCTCGCCGGACGGCAGAAGGCGAAGAACGAAGCCGCTTGCGAGCGGCGCAGTGCAGCGAAGAGCTCTCCCAATTCGCCGCTAGCTCCACGGTCCTCCTCAGCTGCGAGTAGCAGCGCTCGCAGTACACAGAGCTTCGCAAGGCCCGAAGAGCCGGAGGGAAGTTTCGCACACGCAAATGTGCCAGGACAGAGACGTGTTCTACGTTGTCCCCTCTCGTCGTGCAGTTTGTGCCTCTGCTGCTTCTGCTGTTAGGAATCGCTCCTCGAAAGACGAGCGAGAGCGTCCTTCCGGGTGCATTGCACTGAGTCGAGTGCTCGCTCGGGACTTTGCACTCGGGGCCAAGGCAAGAGGGCGTGCTTGCCCGCAGAACTGAGAACACGCTGTTGGGCAGAGCTGCAACTGACCGCTGGAGTTCAGCTCTCGCCGGACGGCAGAAGGCGAAGAACGAAGCCGCTTGCGAGCGGCGCAGTGCAGCGAAGAGCTCTCCCAATTCGCCGCTAGCTCCACGGTCCTCCTCAGCTGCGAGTAGCAGCGCTCGCAGTACACAGAGCTTCGCAAGGCCCGAAGAGCCGGAGGGAAGTATCGCACACGCAAATGTGCCAGGACAGAGACGTGTTCTACGTTGTCCCCTCTCGTCGTGCAGTTTGTGCCTCTGCTGCTTCTGCTGTTAGGAATCGCTCCTCGAAAGACGAGCGAGAGCGTCCTTCCGGGTGCATTGCACTGAGTCGAGTGCTCGCTCGGGACTTTGCACTCGGGGCCAAGGCAAGAGGGCGTGCTTGCCCGCAGAACTGAGAACACGCTGTTGGGCAGAGCTGCAACTGACCGCTGGAGTTCAGCTCTCGCCGGACGGCAGAAGGCGAAGAACGAAGCCGCTTGCGAGCGGCGCAGTGCAGCGAAGAGCTCTCCCAATTCGCCGCTAGCTCCACGGTCCTCCTCAGCTGCGAGTAGCAGCGCTCGCAGTACACAGAGCTTCGCAAGGCCCGAAGAGCCGGAGGGAAGTATCGCACACGCAAATGTGCCAGGACAGAGACGTGTTCTACGTTGTCCCCTCTCGTCGTGCAGTTTGTGCCTCTGCTGCTTCTGCTGTTAGGAATCGCTCCTCGAAAGACGAGCGAGAGCGTCCTTCCGGGTGCATTGCACTGAGTCGAGTGCTCGCTCGGGACTTTGCACTCGGGGCCAAGGCAAGAGGGCGTGCTTGCCCGCAGAACTGAGAACACGCTGTTGGGCAGAGCTGCAACTGACCGCTGGAGTTCAGCTCTCGCCGGACGGCAGAAGGCGAAGAACGAAGCCGCTTGCGAGCGGCGCAGTGCAGCGAAGAGCTCTCCCAATTCGCCGCTAGCTCCACGGTCCTCCTCAGCTGCGAGTAGCAGCGCTCGCAGTACACAGAGCTTCGCAAGGCCCGAAGAGCCGGAGGGAAGTATCGCACACGCAAATGTGCCAGGACAGAGACGTGTTCTACGTTGTCCCCTCTCGTCGTGCAGTTTGTGCCTCTGCTGCTTCTGCTGTTAGGAATCGCTCCTCGAAAGACGAGCGAGAGCGTCCTTCCGGGTGCATTGCACTGAGTCGAGTGCTCGCTCGGGACTTTGCACTCGGGGCCAAGGCAAGAGGGCGTGCTTGCCCGCAGAACTGAGAACACGCTGTTGGGCAGAGCTGCAACTGACCGCTGGAGTTCAGCTCTCGCCGGACGGCAGAAGGCGAAGAACGAAGCCGCTTGCGAGCGGCGCAGTGCAGCGAAGAGCTCTCCCAATTCGCCGCTAGCTCCACGGTCCTCCTCAGCTGCGAGTAGCAGCGCTCGCAGTACACAGAGCTTCGCAAGGCCCGAAGAGCCGGAGGGAAGTATCGCACACGCAAATGTGCCAGGACAGAGACGTGTTCTACGTTGTCCCCTCTCGTCGTGCAGTTTGTGCCTCTGCTGCTTCTGCTGTTAGGAATCGCTCCTCGAAAGACGAGCGAGAGCGTCCTTCCGGGTGCATTGCACTGAGTCGAGTGCTCGCTCGGGACTTTGCTCTCGGGGCCAAGGCAAGAGGGCGTGCTTGCCCGCAGAACTGAGAACACGCTGTTGGGCAGAGCTGCAACTGACCGCTGGAGTTCAGCTCTCGCCGGACGGCAGAAGGCGAAGAACGAAGCCGCTTGCGAGCGGCGCAGTGCAGCGAAGAGCTCTCCCAATTCGCCGCTAGCTCCACGGTCCTCCTCAGCTGCGAGTAGCAGCGCTCGCAGTACACAGAGCTTCGCAAGGCCCGAAGAGCCGGAGGGAAGTATCGCACACGAAAATGTGCCAGGACAGAGACGTGTTCTACGTTGTCCCCTCTCGTCGTGCAGTTTGTGCCTCTGCTGCTTCTGCTGTTAGGAATCGCTCCTCGAAAGACGAGCGAGAGCGTCCTTCCGGGTGCATTGCACTGAGTCGAGTGCTCGCTCGGGACTTTGCTCTCGGGGCCAAGGCAAGAGGGCGTGCTTGCCCGCAGAACTGAGAACACGCTGTTGGGCAGAGCTGCAACTGACCGCTGGAGTTCAGCTCTCGCCGGACGGCAGAAGGCGAAGAACGAAGCCGCTTGCGAGCGGCGCAGTGCAGCGAAGAGCTCTCCCAATTCGCCGCTAGCTCCACGGTCCTCCTCAGCTGCGAGTAGCAGCGCTCGCAGTACACAGAGCTTCGCAAGGCCCGAAGAGCCGGAGGGAAGTTTCGCACGCGAAAATGTGCCAGGACAGAGACGTGTTCTACGTTGTCCCCTCTCGTCGTGCAGTTTGTGCCTGTGCTGCTTCTGCTGTTAGGAATCGCTCCTCGAAAGACGAGCGAGAGCGTCCTTCCGGGTGCATTGCACTGAGTCGAGTGCTCGCTCGGGACTTTGCACTCGGGGCCAAGGCAAGAGGGCGTGCTTGCCCGCAGAACTGAGAACACGCTGTTGGGCAGAGCTGCAACTGACCGCTGGAGTTCAGCTCTCGCCGGACGGCAGAAGGCGAAGAACGAAGCCGCTTGCGAGCGGCGCAGTGCAGCGAAGAGCTCTCCCAATTCGCCGCTAGCTCCACGGTCCTCCTCAGCTGCGAGTAGCAGCGCTCGCAGTACACAGAGCTTCGCAAGGCCCGAAGAGCCGGAGGGAAGTTTCGCACACGCAAATGTGCCAGGACAGAGACGTGTTCTACGTTGTCCCCTCTCGTCGTGCAGTTTGTGCCTCTGCTGCTTCTGCTGTTAGGAATCGCTCCTCGAAAGACGAGCGAGAGCGTCCTTCCGGGTGCATTGCACTGAGTCGAGTGCTCGCTCGGGACTTTGCTCTCGGGGCCAAGGCAAGAGGGCGTGCTTGCCCGCAGAACTGAGAACACGCTGTTGGGCAGAGCTGCAACTGACCGCTGGAGTTCAGCTCTCGCCGGACGGCAGAAGGCGAAGAACGAAGCCGCTTGCGAGCGGCGCAGTGCAGCGAAGAGCTCTCCGAATTCGCCGCTAGCTCCACGGTCCTCCTCAGCTGCGAGTAGCAGCGCTCGCAGTACACAGAGCTTCGCAAGGCCCGAAGAGCCGGAGGGAAGTATCGCACACGCAAATGTGCCAGGACAGAGACGTGTTCTACGTTGTCCCCTCTCGTCGTGCAGTTTGTGCCTCTGCTGCTTCTGCTGTTAGGAATCGCTCCTCGAAAGACGAGCGAGAGCGTCCTTCCGGGTGCATTGCACTGAGTCGAGTGCTCGCTCGGGACTTTGCACTCGGGGCCAAGGCAAGAGGGCGTGCTTGCCCGCAGAACTGAGAACACGCTGTTGGGCAGAGCTGCAACTGACCGCTGGAGTTCAGCTCACGCCGGACGGCAGAAGGCGAAGAACGAAGCCGCTTGCGAGCGGCGCAGTGCAGCGAAGAGCTCTCCCAATTCGCCGCTAGCTCCACGGTCCTCCTCAGCTGCGAGTAGCAGCGCTCGCAGTACACAGAGCTTCGCAAGGCCCGAAGAGCCGGAGGGAAGTATCGCACACGCAAATGTGCCAGGACAGAGACGTGTTCTACGTTGTCCCCTCTCGTCGTGCAGTTTGTGCCTCTGCTGCTTCTGCTGTTAGGAATCGCTCCTCGAAAGACGAGCGAGAGCGTCCTTCCGGGTGCATTGCACTGAGTCGAGTGCTCGCTCGGGACTTTGCTCTCGGGGCCAAGGCAAGAGGGCGTGCTTGCCCGCAGAACTGAGAACACGCTGTTGGGCAGAGCTGCAACTGACCGCTGGAGTTCAGCTCTCGCCGGACGGCAGAAGGCGAAGAACGAAGCCGCTTGCGAGCGGCGCAGTGCAGCGAAGAGCTCTCCCAATTCGCCGCTAGCTCCACGGTCCTCCTCAGCTGCGAGTAGCAGCGCTCGCAGTACACAGAGCTTCGCAAGGCCCGAAGAGCCGGAGGGAAGTATCGCACACGCAAATGTGCCAGGACAGAGACGTGTTCTACGTTGTCCCTTCTCGTCGTGCAGTTTGTGCCTCTGCTGCTTCTGCTGTTAGGAATCGCTTCTCGAAAGACGAGCGAGAGCGTCCTTCCGGGTGCATTGCACTGAGTCGAGTGCTCGCTCGGGACTTTGCTCTCGGGGCCAAGGCAAGAGGGCGTGCTTGCCCGCAGAACTGAGAACACGCTGTTGGGCAGAGCTGCAACTGACCGCTGGAGTTCAGCTCTCGCCGGACGGCAGAAGGCGAAGAACGAAGCCGCTTGCGAGCGGCGCAGTGCAGCGAAGAGCTCTCCCAATTCGCCGCTAGCTCCACGGTCCTCCTCAGCTGCGAGTAGCAGCGCTCGCAGTACACAGAGCTTCGCAAGGCCCGAAGAGCCGGAGGGAAGTATCGCACACGCAAATGTGCCAGGACAGAGACGTGTTCTACGTTGTCCCCTCTCGTCGTGCAGTTTGTGCCTCTGCTGCTTCTGCTGTTAGGAATCGCTCCTCGAAAGACGAGCGAGAGCGTCTTTCCGGGTGCATTGCACTGAGTCGAGTGCTCGCTCGGGACTTTGCTCTCGGGGCCAAGGCAAGAGGGCGTGCTTGCCCGCAGAACTGAGAACACGCTGTTGGGCAGAGCTGCAACTGACCGCTGGAGTTCAGCTCTCGCCGGACGGCAGAAGGCGAAGAACGAAGCCGCTTGCGAGCGGCGCAGTGCAGCGAAGAGCTCTCCCAATTCGCCGCTAGCTCCACGGTCCTCCTCAGCTGCGAGTAGCAGCGCTCGCAGTACACAGAGCTTCGCAAGGCCCGAAGAGCCGGAGGGAAGTTTCGCACGCGAAAATGTGCCAGGACAGAGACGTGTTCTACGTTGTCCCCTCTCGTCGTGCAGTTTGTGCCTCTGCTGCTTCTGCTGTTAGGAATCGCTCCTCGAAAGACGAGCGAGAGCGTCCTTCCGGGTGCATTGCACTGAGTCGAGTGCTCGCTCGGGACTTTGCACTCGGGGCCAAGGCAAGAGGGCGTGCTTGCCCGCAGAACTGAGAACACGCTGTTGGGCAGAGCTGCAACTGACCGCTGGAGTTCAGCTCTCGCCGGACGGCAGAAGGCGAAGAACGAAGCCGCTTGCGAGCGGCGCAGTGCAGCGAAGAGCTCTCCCAATTCGCCGCTAGCTCCACGGTCCTCCTCAGCTGCGAGTAGCAGCGCTCGCAGTACACAGAGCTTCGCAAGGCCCGAAGGGCCGGAGGGAAGTATCGCACACGCAAATGTGCCAGGACAGAGACGTGTTCTACGTTGTCCCCTCTCGTCGTGCAGTTTGTGCCTCTGCTGCTTCTGCTGTTAGGAATCGCTCCTCGAAAGACGAGCGAGAGCGTCCTTCCGGGTGCATTGCACTGAGTCGAGTGCTCGCTCGGGACTTTGCTCTCGGGGCCAAGGCAAGAGGGCGTGCTTGCCCGCAGAACTGAGAACACGCTGTTGGGCAGAGCTGCAACTGACCGCTGGAGTTCAGCTCTCGCCGGACGGCAGAAGGCGAAGAACGAAGCCGCTTGCGAGCGGCGCAGTGCAGCGAAGAGCTCTCCCAATTCGCCGCTAGCTCCACGGTCCTCCTCAGCTGCGAGTAGCAGCGCTCGCAGTACACAGAGCTTCGCAAGGCCCGAAGAGCCGGAGGGAAGTATCGCACACGCAAATGTGCCAGGACAGAGACGTGTTCTACGTTGTCCCCTCTCGTCGTGCAGTTTGTGCCTCTGCTGCTTCTGCTGTTAGGAATCGCTCCTCGAAAGACGAGCGAGAGCGTCCTTCCGGGTGCATTGCACTGAGTCGAGTGCTCGCTCGGGACTTTGCTCTCGGGGCCAAGGCAAGAGGGCGTGCTTGCCCGCAGAACTGAGAACACGCTGTTGGGCAGAGCTGCAACTGACCGCTGGAGTTCAGCTCTCGCCGGACGGCAGAAGGCGAAGAACGAAGCCGCTTGCGAGCGGCGCAGTGCAGCGAAGAGCTCTCCCAATTCGCCGCTAGCTCCACGGTCCTCCTCAGCTGCGAGTAGCAGCGCTCGCAGTACACAGAGCTTCGCAAGGCCCGAAGAGCCGGAGGGAAGTATCGCACACGCAAATGTGCCAGGACAGAGACGTGTTCTACGTTGTCCCCTCTCGTCGTGCAGTTTGTGCCTCTGCTGCTTCTGCTGTTAGGAATCGCTTCTCGAAAGACGAGCGAGAGCGTCCTTCCGGGTGCATTGCACTGAGTCGAGTGCTCGCTCGGGACTTTGCTCTCGGGGCCAAGGCAAGAGGGCGTGCTTGCCCGCAGAACTGAGAACACGCTGTTGGGCAGAGCTGCAACTGACCGCTGGAGTTCAGCTCTCGCCGGACGGCAGAAGGCGAAGAACGAAGCCGCTTGCGAGCGGCGCAGTGCAGCGAAGAGCTCTCCCAATTCGCCGCTAGCTCCACGGTCCTCCTCAGCTGCGAGTAGCAGCGCTCGCAGTACACAGAGCTTCGCAAGGCCCGAAGAGCCGGAGGGAAGTATCGCACACGCAAATGTGCCAGGACAGAGACGTGTTCTACGTTGTCCCCTCTCGTCGTGCAGTTTGTGCCTCTGCTGCTTCTGCTGTTAGGAATCGCTCCTCGAAAGACGAGCGAGAGCGTCTTTCCGGGTGCATTGCACTGAGTCGAGTGCTCGCTCGGGACTTTGCTCTCGGGGCCAAGGCAAGAGGGCGTGCTTGCCCGCAGAACTGAGAACA
>NW_028276704.1:62500-65128 GCF_052056855.1 Sturnus vulgaris | reverse complement strand
GTAGACCTGTTGTCCGCAGCAAGCCGTGGGTAGACCTGGTGTCCGCAGCATGCCCTGGGTAGACCTGTTGTCCGCAGCTTGGTCGACCTGTTGCCCGTTTCATGGCTGGGTAGACCTGTTGTCCGCAGCAAGCCGTCGGTAGACCTGTTGCCCGTTTCATGGCTGGTAGACCTGTTGTCCGCCGCCGGCCTGGAAGTACTCCAAGGGGTCGCTGTTTCTCGCTGCCTCCGGCTATGTCATCGTAGAAGGCGGCGTGCGCCACTGCGCCCCCTCGGTCACGTACATCGGTTCTCTTTCCGGCCTCCGCCGCTTCGGGCCCATCTGTCCGTATTATGGGAACGAGGTGACGGGCCGTATCCCCACAGGCTGTTGCCGTGCCTGTGTCCGTGGCGGAGAAGGGCGGACGCGCGTGCGGTCGCCAGGGCCAGAAGAACACCGCCGATGTCGGGGCGAGTCGCGTGGCTTCGTCCGGCTTCCCGTCTTACCCAGTTCGACTGGGACAGGTTAGCCCAGAGAGAGAGACCGATGCGATCCGAGAGCCGCTCCCCGGCCCAGGCGAGGCTGCGTGCTCAGTCGGGGGAGAAGCGAGAAAGCCCCCAGAGAGACCGATGCGATCCGAGAGCCGCTCCCCGGCCCAGGCCGAGGCTGCGGGTTCAGTCCGGGGGAGAAGCGAGAAAGCCCCCAGAGAGAGCGATGCGATCCGAGAGCCACCGCGCTCCCCCGGCCCAGGCGAGGCTGCGTTGTTCCAGGCGGGGGAGAAGCGAGAAAAAGGCCCAGAGAGAGGGCGAGAAAGCCGCGAGTGTGTCCCGCTCCGGCCCGGCTGCTGCCGGTTTCGTGACAACGGGGAGCCGGGCGCCCGCTCGCTCCCCCGGGGATGGTGGCGGGCGAGGCGGCGGCGCCTCGCCCCTTTTCTGCCCGGCCTTAAGCCGGGGCCCCGCCCGCTCGCCGGGTGCGGCATTTCTTCGGCTGTCGGTCCCGGTGCACGCTGGTGGCCGGCAGCCGGGGCTGGATTTCTGTGGGGCCGGCCCGGGGTTGTGTTGAGCCTGCCCGGGCTTTCCCTGGCCCCCCTCCCCGAGAGCCCCCCGGGCGTGGCTCGCTTGGCCGAGGTTGGCTGCGCCTCGTTTCCCGCTCCCGACCTGTGTTGCCAGAGTTGTGTCCGTATCGAAAGGGCAGCGGGGGACATGCAGTGGGGCGTGTGGCCTCGCCTCTCGGCTTCGCTTGCTTGCCTGCGAAGGGGGGCTCGGTGACGGGAGTGTCCGGCCCTGCCGTGTGTTGTTGAAGTCGTCCCCCTTCCTCGGCCCTAAGCCGGGGACCCGCGTGTAGCGGGCAGAATTTTTCCGGGGCGGCGGTCGGCCGCGGTGGCCGGCCGTGTCCCCCCCCCAGGACGGACCCCGCAACCCAACAGAGAGCGAGCGAGCGAGTGAGCCCCCGAGAGTGTGTCGTGGGCGGGGCGGCGGCGCCTCGCCCTTTCTCGGTATCGGCCGGGCGCGATCGAGGCACCGTGCCGGGGCGGCCCGTGGTGTCTGGCCTGCCCCGGCTGCCGTGGTTGCCGTTGCCGGCGGGGGCTGGGTTTTGCGAGCGGCTCCGTTCTTTTTTATTAAAGCGTGCCGGTGTGCGGGGCAGTGTGGGGGTGCCCGCCCGGCCTCCGTTCTTTTTCTCTCGCGGCCCTAAGCCGCGGCACCGAGAAGCGCGCGCTGACGAAGGGTCACGGGCCGCCACCGAAGCGAAAGCGAAAGGCGAGAGAGAAGGGCTGGCTGTGTTGGCGAGTGAGAAAAGAGACCGTATGTCCGGTGGTTGGAGGGGTTTTACGGGAGGAGTTGAGAGGCGCGTTCTCGCCCCCACCCCTGGCTCGTGACCCCCGTGGCTAGCACGGGTCGTGCGACGCATGGCGTGCTTTTTTTTTAGTTTTTTTTTTGGTGCGGTGGCTTGCCCTTCCCCCCGGCTTTTTTTCCGGGTGGGAAGCCGATCGCTGCGAGGCGGGCGAAAGCCGGTGGCCCGCGGCGTGGTCGGTGGCAGCTGCTCCGTTTTCCGTTGTCTTGCGGCCCGCGGGCGGGTGGCGGCACCCCCCGCTCTCTTCCTCTGCTGCGTGATCGATCCCGAAGGTTGCAAGCGGCCCGCCGGCGTCGGGGGCCTAGGGAGCGTCGGGGAGGCTCGGCGGCGCCAAGGGAGGGCCTCTCGGGGACGTGTCCCGCTCGCACGCATGTTGGAGCCCTGCTCCGTTGCCGTTGTCCCAGGAACCCGCGGCCGCGGGGGCTCCCCGTTGCCCCGCGGCTGCTTTTCTTTCTGTCCCCGTCCGATCGATGAGGCTTTTCGGGTCGCGTCGGAAAGGGCCCCCGGCGGGCCGGCTCCTCCGGGCGAAGTCTCGGTGGTGTCCGGTCCCTCGAGCAGGGCGGTCTCCTGTCCAATTCGCTTCCCGTCGCAGGCGAGGTGTCGCTCCTTCCGCTTGCCGGGGAAGGAACATCTTTACCGTCCCAGGCTGTGTGATGGCCGCGTGGCCCCGTGAGCACTCAAGGTGTCCTTAAAACCACGCGAGGTGCCGGCGCTGGCCCTGGTCCGAGTTTAGCGTCCCGTGGGTGCCGGCCGCGAGCAGCACCGGGCGGCGGTGCGGCTCGAGCTTGAGCCGAGAGA
>NW_028276704.1:35000-50000 GCF_052056855.1 Sturnus vulgaris | reverse complement strand
GCTGGGTAGACCTGTTGCCCTCGGCCGGCCTTTGGACGTGGCGGCCTAATGCTGGGTAGACCTGTTGCCCTCGGCCGGCATTTGTACCTGACGGCCGAATGCTGGGTAGACCTGTTGCCCTCTGCCGGCCGGCCTAATGCTGGGTAGACCTGTTGCCCTCGGCCGGCCTTTGGACGTGGCGGCCTAATGCTGGGTAGACCTGTTGCCCTCGGCCGGCCTTTGTACCTGACGGCCGAATGCTGGGTAGACCTGTTGCCCTCTGCCGGCCGGCCTAATGCTGGGTAGACCTGTTGCCCTCGGCCGGCCTTTGGACGTGGCGGCCGAATGCTGGGTAGACCTGTTGCCCTCGGCCGGCCTTTGGACGTGGCGGCCGAATGCTGGGTAGACCTGTTGCCCTCGGCCGGCCTTTGGACGTGGCGGCCTAATGCTGGGTAGACCTGTTGCCCTCGGCCGGCCTTTGGACGTGGCGGCCTAATGCTGGGTAGACCTGTTGCCCTCGGCCGGCCTTTGGACGTGGCGGCCTAATGCTGGTTAGACCTGTTGCCCTCGGCCGGCAGTGTTACCGGCCGGCCTAATGCTGGGTAGACCTGTTGCCCTCGGCCGGCCTTTGTACCTGACGGCCGAATGCTGGGTAGACCTGTTGCCCTCTGCCGGCCGGCCTAATGCTGGGTAGACCTGTTGCCCTCGGCCGGCCTTTATACGTGGCGGCCGAATGCTGGGTAGACCTGTTGCCCTCGGCCGGCCTTTGGACGTGGCGGCCTAATGCTGGGTAGACCTGTTGCCCTCGGCCGGCCTTTGGACGTGGCGGCCTAATGCTGGGTAGACCTGTTGCCCTCGGCCGGCAGTGTTACCGGCCGGCCTAATGCTGGGTAGACCTGTTGCCCTCGGCCGGCCTTTGTACCTGACGGCCGAATGCTGGGTAGACCTGTTGCCCTCGGCCTGCCGTTTTACCGGCCGGCCTAATGCTGAGTAGACCTGTTGCCCTCTGCCGGCCGTGTTACCGGCCGGCCTAATGCTGGGTAGACCTGTTGCCCTCGGCCGGCCTTTGTACCTGACGGCCGAATGCTGGGTAGACCTGTTGCCCTCTGCCGGCCGGCCTAATGCTGGGTAGACCTGTTGCCCTCGGCCGGCCTTTGGACGTGGCGGCCGAATGCTGGGTAGACCTGTTGCCCTCGGCCGGCCTTTGGACGTGGCGGCCTAATGCTGGGTAGACCTGTTGCCCTCGGCCGGCCTTTGGACGTGGCGGCCTAATGCTGGGTAGACCTGTTGCCCTCGGCCGGCAGTGTTACCGGCCGGCCTAATGCTGGGTAGACCTGTTGCCCTCGGCCGGCCTTTGTACCTGACGGCCGAATGCTGGGTAGACCTGTTGCCCTCTGCCGGCCGGCCTAATGCTGGGGAGACCTGTTGCCCTCGGCCGGCCTTTGGACGTGGCGGCCGAATGCTGGGTAGACCTGTTGCCCTCGGCCGGCCTTTGGACGTGGCAGCCTAATGCTGGGTAGACCTGTTGCCCTCGGCCGGCCTTTGGACGTGGCGGCCGAATGCTGGGTAGACCTGTTGCCCTCGGCCGGCCTTTGGACGTGGCGGCCTAATGCTGGGTAGACCTGTTGCCCTCGGCCGGCCTTTGGACGTGGCGGCCTAATGCTGGGTAGACCTGTTGCCCTCGGCCGGCAGTGTTACCGGCCGGCCTAATGCTGGGTAGACCTGTTGCCCTCGGCCCGCCGTGTTACCGGCCAGCCGAATGCTGGGTAGACCTGTTGCCCTCGGCCGGCCTTTGTACCTGACGGCCGAATGCTGGGTAGACCTGTTGCCCTCGGCCGGCCTTTGGACGTGGCGGCCGAATGCTGGGTAGACCTGTTGCCCTCGGCCGGCCTTTGTACCTGACGGCCGAATGCTGGGTAGACCTGTTGCCCTCTGCCGGCCGGCCTAATGCTGGGTAGACCTGTTGCCCTCGGCCGGCCTTTGGACGTGGCGGCCTAATGCTGGGTAGACCTGTTGCCCTCGGCCGGCCTTTGGACGTGGCGGCCGAATGCTGGGTAGACCTGTTGCCCTCGGCCGGCCTTTGGACGTGGCGGCCGAATGCTGGGTAGACCTGTTGCCCTCGGCCGGCCTTTGGACGTGGCGGCCGAATGCTGGGTAGACCTGTTGCCCTCGGCCGGCCTTTGGACGTGGCGGCCGAATGCTGGGTAGACCTGTTGCCCTCGGCCGGCCTTTGTACGTGGCGGCCGAATGCTGGGTAGACCTGTTGCCCTCGGCCGGCCTTTGGACGTGGCGGCCTAATGCTGGGTAGACCTGTTGCCCTCGGCCGGCCTTTGGACGTGGCGGCCGAATGCTGGGTAGACCTGTTGCCCTCGGCCGGCCTTTGGACGTGGCGGCCGAATGCTGGGTAGACCTGTTGCCCTCGGCCGGCAGTGTTACCGGCCGGCCTAATGCTGGGTAGACCTGTTGCCCTCGGCCCGCCGTGTTACCGGCCAGCCGAATGCTGGGTAGACCTGTTGCCCTCGGCCGGCCTTTGTACCTGACGGCCGAATGCTGGGTAGACCTGTTGCCCTCTGCCGGCCGTCTTTCCGGCTGGCCTAATGCTGGGTAGAACTGTTGCCCTCGACCGGCCCTGGTACCGGCCGGCCTAATGCTGGGTAGACCTGTTGCCCTCGGCCGGTCTTTGTCTCTGGCCGCCCGCGGCGTGGTAGTCCTGTTACCGTCGGCCGGCCTTGCAGCCCGGCCGCCGCGCGATGGCGCCCCGTCTCTTCCATCGGACGCGCGGCCCCCTTGTCGTCTCTGCAGCGGCGAGCACGCCTTCGGCGGTCGGCCTGCACGTCCGGCATGACCGCGGGCACTGGCAGCCCAGCAGGCAGCCCTGCTCTCGCGTCTTCTTCCCCCCGGCGAAAGGCGGGGCGTGAAGGCGGGCGACTTTCGGTCCCAGCCGTGCCCAGGTGTCCCTGCCGGCTCCGTGCGCCAGCATCCACTGGCGAGCTCCGCCGGCCTCTTCCCCAGCCGCGGCCCCTGTCCGCTCCGCCGTCATGGTGCCGGCACCCCACTTCCCCAAGCGCTCCCCGACAGGAGCAGGCAGCGTTGTCGCGCCCCCTCCCCGTGCTCGAATGGACCGCGGCCCTGCTCCGGGCTTCATTTCTGCAGCGCGCTCGCTCGCTCGCTCGCGCGCTCCCTCCCTCCCCCCCCCCTCCCCCCTCCCCCCGGCCGCCCGCCCGCCGCGCTGCCGCCCTGCCGCAGGCTTGAGCGGCGCCGGGGCGGAGGAGGAAGGAACGCCACCAAAGCAAAAGGCTCCGAGAAAGCTGAACAGAGAGCTTCTTTGACCAGGGACAGACGGCGCCAATCATCCCGCCGCCATCCCTGCTTGTGCACCAGGCTCTCCGCCTGCCGACCTCGGCATCAGCCTCCCGCCGCCGCCGTGTAAACTGCCCGGTGGGACCGTGGGCGGGGGCAGGAAGAGGCTGAAAGTGCTGCCAGGGAGGCTGATGGCGGAGGGCGGGGTCGCCCCCAACCGACAATGGGCAGGGCCCGAGGCAGTCTGAAAGCGCTGCCAGGGAGGCTGAGGGCGGGGGGCGGGGCGCCCCCAACCGACAATGGGCAGGGCCCGAGGCAGTCTGAAAGCGCTGCCAGGGAGGCTGAGGGCGGGGGGCGGGGCGCCCCCAGCCGACAATGGGCAGGGGCCCGAGAGAGTCTGAAAGCGCTGCCAGGGAGGCTGACGGCGGGGGGCAGGGCGCCCCCAGCCGACAATGGGCAGGGGCGGGGAAAGTCTGAAAGCGCTGCATGGGAGGTTGATGGCGGAGGGCGGGCTCGCCCCCAGCGTTAATGGGTGGCTGCGGAAGACGGGGCAGGGACAGGGAGAGGGCAGGCGGCTTCGTGCCGGCCCCGGGCGCCTCGACAGCGAGCCCTCACGGCCCCCCAAACCCGCGCCGAGGCCCCAAGAGCTCTGCAGACCTTCCGCGGAAGAACCGGCCCGAAAGCGGCCACCCGCTTGCCGACGGCGGCGCCGGTCGCCTCGATGCAGCCGCCTCCGTGGGGCGGGAAGGGGCAGGGCGAGTTGTGCCAGGGCGCGGCGGCTTTGGGCCGAGTTTCGCTGCACGTACGTGCTTCCCCTGGCTGTGCTGCGGCCCGTGAGGTTCTGTTTTGTGGGGGGGGGGGCTCTGTAGGTAGGGTCTCTGGGGGACGGGGGAGGAGGCGTGGGGTAGGGAGGACGCCGTTTGGGGGGGTCAGTGTGTCAGCAGGGCGAGAACCGGGCACAGGCCCTCCGTCAGCTCGGCTGTGGGCCCAAAGGGATCACAAATAAGATTTGGCAAGAGTTTTGTTTTCCGGAAAAGATTTTCTTTCCGAGTAAATAGAAGAGGCAATCATTCAAAAAAGGCAAAGAGGAAATGAAACAAATCAAATCAAATCAAAACAAAACAAAACAAAACAAAACGAAATAAAATAAAATAATAAAATGAAATGAAAAGAAATGAAATGAAATGATGAAATAAAATGTTGTCGAAAATATGTCTTGGTCTTGAAATCGATTCTGCCGGGCGGGGCAAGGCTGCTGGAGCACTTGGGCTCCGGAGCGTTAAGAGGCTGTGGGGTTTCCCCGGCTCCGAGATGGTACAAGGATGCCTCGTCTACCCGGATCCGCGAAACGTGGCCCGTCCCGCGGCGGCCAGGTCGACGCGGCTCCGGGGCCGGTGGCGTGGGACCGCCGTCGCCGGCGAAGGCGCAGCGGCGGCGGCCGTGGCCGCGACGACCAGGTCTACACGACTCCGGGAAACTTGGCCGGTCCCGCGGCGGCCAGGTCTACTGGGCTCCGGGATGGGCGGCCGCCGTGGCCGCGGCGACCAGGTCTACCCGCCTCCGGGACCGGCGGCGTGGGTCCGCCGTCGAGGGCGAGGGCGCTGCGACGGCCGCGGCGACCGGGTCTACCTAGCTCCGGTGCGACCCGGGCTGCGTGCAGCATGGCGAAGGTAGACCTGTGGTCCGCATCACGGCGTGGGCAGACCTGGTGTCCGCAGCATGGAGCGGGTAGACATGTTGTCCGCCGCATGGAGTGGGTAGACCTGTTGTCCGCGTAATGGAGTAGTTAGACCTGGTGTCCGCAGCTTGGAGTGGGTAGACCTGTTGTCCGCAGCAAGCCGTGGGTAGACCGGTTGTCCGCAGCAAGCCGTGGGTAGACCTGGTGTCCGCAGCATGCCCTGGGTAGACCTGGTGTCCGCAGCTTGGTAGACCTGTTGCCCGATTCATGCCCTGGGTAGACCTGTTGTCCGCAGCAAGCCGTGGGTAGACCTGGTGTCCGCAGCATGCCCTGGGTAGACCTGGTGTCCGCAGCTTGGTAGACCTGTTGCCCGTTTCATGGCTGGGTAGACCTGGTGTCCGCAGCATGCCCTGGGTAGACCTGGTGTCCGCAGCTTGGTAGACCTGTTGCCCGTTTCATGGCTGGGTAGACCTGGTGTCCGCAGCAAGCCGTGAGTAGACCTGTTGCCCGTTTCATGGCTGGGTAGACCTGGTGTCCGCAGCATGCCCTGGGTAGACCTGGTGTCCGCAGCTTGGTAGACCTGTTGCCCGTTTCATGGCTGGGTAGACCTGGTGTCCGCAGCAAGCCGTGAGTAGACCTGTTGCCCGTTTCATAGCTGGGTAGACCTGGTGTCCGCAGCATGCCCTGGGTAGACCTGGTGTCCGCAGCTTGGTAGACCTGTTGCCCGTTTCATGGCTGGGTAGACCTGTTGTCCGCAGCAAGCCGTGGGTAGACCTGGTGCCCGCAGCTTGGTAGACCTGTTGCCCGATTCATGGCTGGGTAGACCTGTTGTCCGCAGCATTGAGTTGGTAGACCTGGTGTCCGCAGCATGCCCTGGGTAGACCTGGTGTCCGCAGCTTGGTAGACCTGTTGCCCGTTTCATGGCTGGGTAGACCTGTTGTCCGCAGCATTGAGTTGGTAGACCTGGTGTCCGCAGCATGCCCTGGGTAGACCTGGTGTCCGCAGCTTGGTAGACCTGTTGCCCGTTTCATGGCTGGGTAGACCTGGTGTCCGCAGCAAGCCGTGAGTAGACCTGTTGCCCGTTTCATGGCTGGGTAGACCTGGTGTCCGCAGCATGCCCTGGGTAGACCTGGTGTCCGCAGCTTGGTAGACCTGTTGCCCGTTTCATGGCTGGGTAGACCTGGTGTCCGCAGCAAGCCGTGAGTAGACCTGTTGCCCGTTTCATGGCTGGGTAGACCTGGTGTCCGCAGCATGCCCTGGGTAGACCTGGTGTCCGCAGCTTGGTAGACCTGTTGCCCGTTTCATGGCTGGGTAGACCTGGTGTCCGCAGCATGCCCTGGGTAGACCTGGTGTCCGCAGCTTGGTAGACCTGTTGCCCGATTCATGGCTGGGTAGACCTGTTGTCCGCAGCATTGAGTTGGTAGACCTGGTGTCCGCAGCATGCCCTGGGTAGACCTGGTGTCCGCAGCTTGGTAGACCTGTTGCCCGTTTCATGGCTGGGTAGACCTGTTGTCCGCAGCATTGAGTTGGTAGACCTGGTGTCCGCAGCATGCCCTGGGTAGACCTGGTGTCCGCAGCTTGGTAGACCTGTTGCCCGTTTCATGGCTGGGTAGACCTGGTGTCCGCAGCAAGCCGTGAGTAGACCTGTTGCCCGTTTCATGGCTGGGTAGACCTGGTGTCCGCAGCATGCCCTGGGTAGACCTGGTGTCCGCAGCTTGGTAGACCTGTTGCCCGATTCATGCCTGGGTAGACCTGGTGTCCGCAGCAAGCCGTGAGTAGACCTGTTGCCCGTTTCATGGCTGGGTAGACCTGGTGTCCGCAGCATGCCCTGGGTAGACCTGGTGTCCGCAGCTTGGTAGACCTGTTGCCCGTTTCATGGCTGGGTAGACCTGGTGTCCGCAGCAAGCCGTGGGTAGACCTGGTGTCCGCAGCCTGGTAGACCTGTTGCCCGATTCATGCCTGGGTAGACCTGTTGTCCGCAGCATTGAGTTGGTAGACCTGGTGTCCGCAGCATGCCCTGGGTAGACCTGGTGTCCGCAGCATTGAGTGGGTAGACCTGTTGCCCGTTTCATGGCTGGGTAGACCTGTTGTCCGCAGCTTGGTAGACCTGTTGCCCGTTTCATGGCTGGGTAGACCTGGTGTCCGCAGCAAGCCGTGAGTAGACCTGTTGCCCGTTTCATGGCTGGGTAGACCTGGTGTCCGCAGCATGCCCTGGGTAGACCTGGTGTCCGCAGCTTGGTAGACCTGTTGCCCGATTCATGGCTGGGTAGACCTGTTGTCCGCAGCATTGAGTTGGTAGACCTGGTGTCCGCAGCATGCCCTGGGTAGACCTGGTGTCCGCAGCTTGGTAGACCTGTTGCCCGTTTCATGGCTGGGTAGACCTGTTGTCCGCAGCATTGAGTTGGTAGACCTGGTGTCCGCAGCATGCCCTGGGTAGACCTGGTGTCCGCAGCTTGGTAGACCTGTTGCCCGTTTCATGGCTGGGTAGACCTGTTGTCCGCAGCATTGAGTTGGTAGACCTGGTGTCCGCAGCATGCCCTGGGTAGACCTGGTGTCCGCAGCTTGGTAGACCTGTTGCCCGTTTCATGGCTGGGTAGACCTGTTGTCCGCAGCTTGGTAGACCTGTTGCCCGTTTCATGGCGGGGTAGACCTGGTGTCCGCAGCAAGCCGTGAGTAGACCTGTTGCCCGTTTCATGGCTGGGTAGACCTGGTGTCCGCAGCATGCCCTGGGTAGACCTGGTGTCCGCAGCTTGGTAGACCTGTTGCCCGTTTCATGCCTGGGTAGACCTGGTGTCCGCAGCATGCCCTGGGTAGACCTGGTGTCCGCAGCTTGGTAGACCTGTTGCCCGTTTCATGGCTGGGTAGACCTGTTGTCCGCAGCATTGAGTGGGTAGACCTGTTGCCCGTTTCATGGCTGGGTAGACCTGGTGTCCGCAGCAAGCCGTGGGTAGACCTGGTGTCCGCAGCTTGGTAGACCTGTTGCCCGATTCATGCCTGGGTAGACCTGTTGTCCGCAGCATTGAGTTGGTAGACCTGGTGTCCGCTGCATACCCTGGGTAGACCTGGTGTCCGCAGCTTGGTAGACCTGTTGCCCGTTTCATGGCTGGGTAGACCTGTTGTCCGCAGCATTGAGTTGGTAGACCTGTTGCCCGTTTCATGGCTGGGTAGACCTGTTGTCCGCAGCTTGGTAGACCTGTTGCCCGATTCATGGCTGGGTAGACCTGGTGTCCGCAGCAAGCCGTGAGTAGACCTGTTGCCCGTTTCATGGCTGGGTAGACCTGGTGTCCGCAGCATGCCCTGGGTAGACCTGGTGTCCGCAGCTTGGTAGACCTGTTGCCCGTTTCATGGCTGGGTAGACCTGGTGTCCGCAGCAAGCCGTGAGTAGACCTGTTGCCCGTTTCATGGCTGGGTAGACCTGTTGTCCGCAGCAAGCCGTGGGTAGACCTGGTGTCCGCAGCTTGGTAGACCTGTTGCCCGTTTCATGGCTGGGTAGACCTGGTGTCCGCAGCATTGAGTTGGTAGACCTGGTGTCCGCTGCATACCCTGGGTAGACCTGGTGTCCGCAGCTTGGTAGACCTGTTGCCCGTTTCATGGCTGGGTAGACCTGTTGTCCGCAGCATTGAGTTGGTAGACCTGTTGCCCGTTTCATGGCTGGGTAGACCTGTTGTCCGCAGCTTGGTAGACCTGTTGCCCGATTCATGGCTGGGTAGACCTGGTGTCCGCAGCAAGCCGTGAGTAGACCTGTTGCCCGTTTCATGGCTGGGTAGACCTGTTGTCCGCAGCAAGCCGTGGGTAGACCTGGTGTCCGCAGCTTGGTAGACCTGTTGCCCGTTTCATGGCTGCGTAGACCTGGTGTCCGCAGCATGCCCTGGGTAGACCTGGTGTCCGCAGCTTGGTAGACCTGTTGCCCGTTTCATGGCTGGGTAGACCTGTTGTCCGCAGCATTGAGTTGGTAGACCTGTTGCCCGTTTCATGGCTGGGTAGACCTGTTGTCCGCAGCTTGGTAGACCTGTTGCCCGATTCATGGCTGGGTAGACCTGGTGTCCGCAGCAAGCCGTGAGTAGACCTGTTGCCCGTTTCATGGCTGGGTAGACCTGTTGTCCGCAGCAAGCCGTGGGTAGACCTGGTGTCCGCAGCTTGGTAGACCTGTTGCCCGTTTCATGGCTGGGTAGACCTGGTGTCCGCAGCATGCCCTGGGTAGACCTGGTGTCCGCAGCTTGGTAGACCTGTTGCCCGTTTCATGGCTGGGTAGACCTGGTGTCCGCAGCATGCCCTGGGTAGACCTGGTGTCCGCAGCTTGGTAGACCTGTTGCCCGTTTCATGGCTGGGTAGACCTGTTGTCCGCAGCAAGCCGTGGGTAGACCTGGTGTCCGCAGCATTGAGTGAGTAGACCTGTTGCCCGTTTCATGGCTGGGTAGACCTGGTGTCCGCAGCAAGCCGTGAGTAGACCTGTTGCCCGTTTCATGGCTGGGTAGACCTGGTGTCCGCAGCATGCCCTGGGTAGACCTGGTGTCCGCAGCTTGGTAGACCTGTTGCCCGTTTCATGGCTGGGTAGACCTGTTGTCCGCAGCAAGCCGTGGGTAGACCTGGTGTCCGCAGCTTGGTAGACCTGTTGCCCGTTTCATGGCTGGGTAGACCTGTTGTCCGCAGCATTGAGTTGGTAGACCTGTTGTCCGCAGCAAGCCGTGGGTAGACCTGGTGTCCGCAGCATGCCCTGGGTAGACCTGGTGTCCGCAGCTTGGTAGACCTGTTGCCCGATTCATGCCTGGGTAGACCTGGTGTCCGCAGCAAGCCGTGGGTAGACCTGGTGTCCGCAGCATGCCCTGGGTAGACCTGGTGTCCGCAGCTTGGTAGACCTGTTGCCCGTTTCATGGCTGGGTAGACCTGGTGTCCGCAGCAAGCCGTGAGTAGACCTGTTGCCCGATTCATGGCTGGGTAGACCTGTTGTCCGCAGCATGCCCTGGGTAGACCTGGTGTCCGCAGCTTGGTAGACCTATTGCCCGTTTCATGGCTGGGTAGACCTGGTGTCCGCAGCAAGCCGTGAGTAGACCTGTTGCCCGTTTCATGGCTGGGTAGACCTGGTGTCCGCAGCATGCCCTGGGTAGACCTGGTGTCCGCAGCTTGGTAGACCTGTTGCCCGTTTCAAGGCTGGGTAGACCTGGTGTCCGCAGCTTGGTAGACCTGTTGCCCGTTTCATGGCTGGGTAGACCTGTTGTCCGCAGCTTGGTAGACCTGTTGCCCGTTTCATGGCTGGGTAGACCTGGTGTCCGCAGCATGCCCTGGGTAGACCTGGTGTCCGCAGCTTGGTAGACCTGTTGCCCGTTTCATGGCTGGGTAGACCTGTTGTCCGCAGCAAGCCGTGAGTAGACCGGTTGCCCGTTTCATGGCTGGGTAGACCTGTTGTCCGCAGCATGCCCTGGGTAGACCTGGTGTCCGCAGCTTGGTAGACCTGTTGCCCGTTTCATGGCTGGGTAGACCTGTTGTCCGCAGCATTGAGTGGGTAGACCTGTTGCCCGTTTCATGGCTGGGTAGACCTGGTGTCCGCAGCAAGCCGTGGGTAGACCTGGTGTCCGCAGCTTGGTAGACCTGTTGCCCGTTTCATGGCTGGGTAGACCTGTTGTCCGCAGCATTGAGTTGGTAGACCTGGTGTCCGCTGCATACCCTGGGTAGACCTGGTGTCCGCAGCTTGGTAGACCTGTTGCCCGTTTCATGGCTGGGTAGACCTGTTGTCCGCAGCATTGAGTTGGTAGACCTGTTGCCCGTTTCATGGCTGGGTAGACCTGTTGTCCGCAGCTTGGTAGACCTGTTGCCCGATTCATGGCTGGGTAGACCTGGTGTCCGCAGCAAGCCGTGAGTAGACCTGTTGCCCGTTTCATGGCTGGGTAGACCTGTTGTCCGCAGCAAGCCGTGGGTAGACCTGGTGTCCGCAGCTTGGTAGACCTGTTGCCCGTTTCATGGCTGGGTAGACCTGTTGTCCGCAGCAAGCCGTGGGTAGACCTGGTGTCCGCAGCTTGGTAGACCTGTTGCCCGATTCATGCCTGGGTAGACCTGTTGTCCGCAGCAAGCCGTGGGTAGACCTGGTGTCCGCAGCTTGGTAGACCTGTTGCCCGTTTCATGGCTGGGTAGACCTGTTGTCCGCAGCATTGAGTTGGTAGACCTGTTGCCCGTTTCATGGCTGGGTAGACCTGGTGTCCGCAGCATTGAGTGAGTAGACCTGTTGCCCGTTTCATGGCTGGGTAGACCTGGTGTCCGCAGCAAGCCGTGAGTAGACCTGTTGCCCGTTTCATGGCTGGGTAGACCTGGTGTCCGCAGCATGCCCTGGGTAGACCTGGTGTCCGCAGCTTGGTAGACCTGTTGCCCGTTTCATGGCTGGGTAGACCTGGTGTCCGCAGCAAGCCGTGGGTAGACCTGGTGTCCGCAGCTTGGTAGACCTGTTGCCCGTTTCATGGCTGGGTAGACCTGTTGTCCGCAGCATTGAGTTGGTAGACCTGTTGTCCGCAGCAAGCCGTGGGTAGACCTGGTGTCCGCAGCATGCCCTGGGTAGACCTGGTGTCCGCAGCTTGGTAGACCTGTTGCCCGATTCATGCCTGGGTAGACCTGTTGTCCGCAGCAAGCCGTGGGTAGACCTGGTGTCCGCAGCATGCCCTGGGTAGACCTGGTGTCCGCAGCTTGGTAGACCTGTTGCCCGTTTCATGGCTGGGTAGACCTGGTGTCCGCAGCAAGCCGTGAGTAGACCTGTTGCCCGATTCATGGCTGGGTAGACCTGGTGTCCGCAGCATGCCCTTGGTAGACCTGGTGTCCGCAGCAAGCCGTGAGTAGACCTGTTGCCCGTTTCATGGCTGGGTAGACCTGGTGTCCGCAGCATGCCCTGGGTAGACCTGGTGTCCGCAGCTTGGTAGACCTGTTGCCCGTTTCAAGGCTGGGTAGACCTGGTGTCCGCAGCTTGGTAGACCTGTTGCCCGTTTCATGGCTGGGTAGACCTGGTGTCCGCAGCAAGCCGTGAGTAGACCTGTTGCCCGTTTCATGGCTGGGTAGACCTGGTGTCCGCAGCATGCCCTGGGTAGACCTGGTGTCCGCAGCTTGGTAGACCTGTTGCCCGTTTCATGCCTGGGTAGACCTGTTGTCCGCAGCAAGCCGTGGGTAGACCTGTTGCCCGTTTCATGGCTGGGTAGACCTGTTGTCCGCAGCATGCCCTGGGTAGACCTGGTGTCCGCAGCTTGGTAGACCTGTTGCCCGTTTCATGGCTGGGTAGACCTGTTGTCCGCAGCATTGAGTGGGTAGACCTGTTGCCCGTTTCATGGCTGGGTAGACCTGGTGTCCGCAGCAAGCCGTGGGTAGACCTGGTGTCCGCAGCTTGGTAGACCTGTTGCCCGTTTCATGGCTGGGTAGACCTGTTGTCCGCAGCATTGAGTTGGTAGACCTGGTGTCCGCTGCATACCCTGGGTAGACCTGGTGTCCGCAGCTTGGTAGACCTGTTGCCCGTTTCATGGCTGGGTAGACCTGTTGTCCGCAGCATTGAGTTGGTAGACCTGGTGTCCGCAGCATGCCCTGGGTAGACCTGGTGTCCGCAGCTTGGTAGACCTGTTGCCCGTTTCATGGCTGGGTAGACCTGGTGTCCGCAGCAAGCCGTGGGTAGACCTGGTGTCCGCAGCATGCCCTGGGTAGACCTGGTGTCCGCAGCTTGGTAGACCTGTTGCCCGTTTCATGGCTGGGTAGACCTGTTGTCCGCAGCAAGCCGTGGGTAGACCTGGTGTCCGCAGCATGCCCTGGGTAGACCTGGTGTCCGCAGCTTGGTAGACCTGTTGCCCGTTTCATGCCCTGGGTAGACCTGGTGTCCGCAGCTGGGTAGACCTGTTGTCCGCAGCAAGCCGTGGGTAGACCTGGTGTCCGCAGCATGCCCTGGGTAGACCTGTTGTCCGCAGCTTGGTAGACCTGTTGCCCGTTTCATGGCTGGGTAGACCTGTTGTCCGTAGCATTGAGTGGGTAGACCTGGTGTCCGCAGCATGCCCTGGGTAGACCTGGTGTCCGCAGCTTGGTAGACCTGTTGCCCGTTTCATGGCTGGGTAGACCTGGTGTCCGCAGCATTGATTGGGTAGACCTGTTGCCCGTTTCATGGCTGGGTAGACCTGGTGTCCGCAGCAAGCCGTGGGTAGACCTGTTGTCCGCAGCATGCCGTGGGTAGACCTGGTGTCCGCAGCTTGGTAGACCTGTTGCCCGATTCATGCCTGGGTAGACCTGTTGTCCGCAGCAAGCCGTGGGTAGACCTGGTGTCCGCAGCATGCCCTGGGTAGACCTGTTGTCCGCAGCTTGGTCGACCTGTTGCCCGTTTCATGGCTGGGTAGACCTGTTGTCCGCAGCAAGCCGTCGGTAGACCTGTTGCCCGTTTCATGGCTGGTAGACCTGTTGTCCGCCGCCGGCCTGGAAGTACTCCAAGGGGTCGCTGTTTCTCGCTGCCTCCGGCTATGTCATCGTAGAAGGCGGCGTGCGCCACTGCGCCCCCTCGGTCACGTACATCGGTTCTCTTTCCGGCCTCCGCCGCTTCGGGCCCATCTGTCCGTATTATGGGAACGAGGTGACGGGCCGTATCCCCACAGGCTGTTGCCGTGCCTGTGTCCGTGGCGGAGAAGGGCGGACGCGCGTGCGGTCGCCAGGGCCAGAAGAACACCGCCGATGTCGGGGCGAGTCGCGTGGCTTCGTCCGGCTTCCCGTCTTACCCAGTTCGACTGGGACAGGTTAGCCCAGAGAGAGAGACCGATGCGATCCGAGAGCCGCTCCCCGGCCCAGGCGAGGCTGCGTGCTCAGTCGGGGGAGAAGCGAGAAAGCCCCCAGAGAGACCGATGCGATCCGAGAGCCGCTCCCCGGCCCAGGCCGAGGCTGCGGGTTCAGTCCGGGGGAGAAGCGAGAAAGCCCCCAGAGAGAGCGATGCGATCCGAGAGCCACCGCGCTCCCCCGGCCCAGGCGAGGCTGCGTTGTTCCAGGCGGGGGAGAAGCGAGAAAAAGGCCCAGAGAGAGGGCGAGAAAGCCGCGAGTGTGTCCCGCTCCGGCCCGGCTGCTGCCGGTTTCGTGACAACGGGGAGCCGGGCGCCCGCTCGCTCCCCCGGGGATGGTGGCGGGCGAGGCGGCGGCGCCTCGCCCCTTTTCTGCCCGGCCTTAAGCCGGGGCCCCGCCCGCTCGCCGGGTGCGGCATTTCTTCGGCTGTCGGTCCCGGTGCACGCTGGTGGCCGGCAGCCGGGGCTGGATTTCTGTGGGGCCGGCCCGGGGTTGTGTTGAGCCTGCCCGGGCTTTCCCTGGCCCCCCTCCCCGAGAGCCCCCCGGGCGTGGCTCGCTTGGCCGAGGTTGGCTGCGCCTCGTTTCCCGCTCCCGACCTGTGTTGCCAGAGTTGTGTCCGTATCGAAAGGGCAGCGGGGGACATGCAGTGGGGCGTGTGGCCTCGCCTCTCGGCTTCGCTTGCTTGCCTGCGAAGGGGGGCTCGGTGACGGGAGTGTCCGGCCCTGCCGTGTGTTGTTGAAGTCGTCCCCCTTCCTCGGCCCTAAGCCGGGGACCCGCGTGTAGCGGGCAGAATTTTTCCGGGGCGGCGGTCGGCCGCGGTGGCCGGCCGTGTCCCCCCCCCAGGACGGACCCCGCAACCCAACAGAGAGCGAGCGAGCGAGTGAGCCCCCGAGAGTGTGTCGTGGGCGGGGCGGCGGCGCCTCGCCCTTTCTCGGTATCGGCCGGGCGCGATCGAGGCACCGTGCCGGGGCGGCCCGTGGTGTCTGGCCTGCCCCGGCTGCCGTGGTTGCCGTTGCCGGCGGGGGCTGGGTTTTGCGAGCGGCTCCGTTCTTTTTTATTAAAGCGTGCCGGTGTGCGGGGCAGTGTGGGGGTGCCCGCCCGGCCTCCGTTCTTTTTCTCTCGCGGCCCTAAGCCGCGGCACCGAGAAGCGCGCGCTGACGAAGGGTCACGGGCCGCCACCGAAGCGAAAGCGAAAGGCGAGAGAGAAGGGCTGGCTGTGTTGGCGAGTGAGAAAAGAGACCGTATGTCCGGTGGTTGGAGGGGTTTTACGGGAG
>NW_028276704.1:27500-30000 GCF_052056855.1 Sturnus vulgaris | reverse complement strand
GGCCACCCGTGCCGGGCCGGGGAAGGGGCGCCCTGCCCCCCCCCTCTCTGCGGCCCGGTCTCGGCGGAGAGGCCGCGGCGCGCGATCGGCCGCGGGGGGCCGACCCCGCTGGCCTCTGCGATGCGGGGCGACGCCGGCAGAGGGCGCGCGCTCTCTGCCTTACCTACCTCAGCTGCGGGGTTGCGGCCGCCGGGGCCCGCCGCGCTCTCTCGCTCTTTCTCCTTAGCCGCCGCCGCGGGCTCGCGGGCGGCGCCGCGTCAGGCGCGACCGCGCGCCTCTCGCCTCGACGGCCTTGTCGCCTCGAACCGCACCGCGGCGGCGCCGGCCGCCGGCCACCCCTGACTCGGAGCGCTGTCCCCGCCCGTTGGGGCGCAGCGCTCGGCCGGCTCCTCCATCGCCGGAGGTCCGGCGGGCGCGGGCGACCCCGTGCCGAGCGGCGGCGTCGCCGCTCGGCGAGTGTCCCCGCCCCCCCCGGGGGGGGGGACGGTCGGCCGCGAGGCGCCCGCCTTCACCGGCGGCCGTCCCGGCCCGGGCCCCGCCCGTCCGCTTCCCCGTCGCCCTTCCCGGCCGCGTGTGGGCCAAAAAAAAGGGGAGGCGTGCGGGGCGGCCGCGGGGGCGCTTCCCCGTCCGGTCCCCGAGTGGAAACGAGGGGAGCGGGCGGTGCCCCCCGGCTCAGCCGCCGTACGCCTGCCCGCTGGGCGCGTGCTCGCGGAAGGGCAGCTCGGCGGTGCGAAGCGGCGGCGGTCCCGGGAGTGCGGCCGCGGGTGGCGGAGGGGTTTTGCCGAGCGGCAGACCTCGGGCGCTCCGCGATGCCGGCTCGGGTCTCGGCGGCGTCCCGCCTCCGGCGCCGGTGGCGGAGCGCGGCCCGCCGGGCGTTCGCCTTCCGGCGGGCAAGCGGTCCCGCGCCAGGGGTTGCGCCGGCGGAACGGTCCCGCCGCCGCGTGGCGTTTCGGGCGACGTTCAGGGGCCGCTGGCGGGAGAGCCGGCCCCCGCGTTTTGGCGCGGCGGCGTTCCGCGAGTCGGCGGAGCGGTGAAAAGGAGAAGCCAGGGAGTGAGCCGGGAGCGGCGGGGGCCGGCGGTCGCGCCCCCCGGCCCGCGAACGCGTAGTCGTCCCGTGATCGAGAGGCCGGGCGGGCCACCGTGCCCCCCGCGGTCCGGCGCGTTGCCGCACAAGCCCCTCCGCGCGGAGGTCGGGCCGAGCCCGGGCGCCTGGGCCGCCTCCGAAGGACGGCACGCGAGGCGGCGTCTCCCCTCGCGGGGGGAGGCGGTCGGGGGCGCGGGCCCCTCCGCCTTTCTTTGGCCGACCTTCGGAGCGTTGCGCGGGGTTTCTCTTTTTTGCCCCGCGCTTTCTCCTCCTCCTCCTCCGTTTGTGTGTGCTCGTACGGTCGAAGCGGGGCGCGCGGGGGCGCGCGCGTCCCTGCAGAAACAGAAAAGGGGCCGCTTCACGCGAGCGGTCCCGAAAGCCAGACAACTCTTAGCGGTGGATCACTCGGCTCGTGCGTCGATGAAGAACGCAGCTAGCTGCGAGAATTAATGTGAATTGCAGGACACATTGATCATCGACACTTCGAACGCACTTGCGGCCCCGGGTTCCTCCCGGGGCTACGCCTGTCTGAGCGTCGCTTGACGATCAATCGCCGTCCGGGGGGGCCACCCCGGCGGCGCGGCTGGGGTTGCCTCGCAGGCCCGTTGCCCGCGGTCGACGTCGACGTCGTCGTCGTCGTCGCCGCGCAGGGCCTTCGTCCCCCTAAATGCAGACTCGGGGAGCGCTCCGTAGCTCCCCGCTCCCGGAACGAGCCGCTGGGGCGGAGCTCGTCCTTGCCGGGGCCGTGCCGCGGTGCGGTGGCGGTGGCCGGG
The DNA here is from genome assembly GCF_052056855.1 of Sturnus vulgaris. NCBI lineage: Eukaryota > Metazoa > Chordata > Aves > Passeriformes > Sturnidae > Sturnus > Sturnus vulgaris. The sequence goes on along the minus strand of NW_028276704.1, from coordinate 28,143 downwards.
GAGAGCGAGAGTCGGCGTCGAAGACGCCGCCGTGGGCCGTGCGAGAGAGACGAGAGAGCGAGAGGGCCGAGAGGGAGGCGAGGCGCGGGCCTCGCCCCCGGGCTCTCCCCCCCGTGCGGGCGGCTGTCTGCGGGTGGGTACCGCGGGGGTACCGTGCCGTGCTGCCGCGCGCGCGCGAGGCCGAGAGCGCCGGGGACGGGGGTGCGACCCCCTCCTCCTTCCCGCGAAGCCCTCCCCTCCTCTCTCTGTCGCCGTCGCGTTTCTCTCTCTCCCCGCTTGAGGTCGCCGCTTTTCCCGCCCGGCTGGCCGGTTCCCCCCCGTCAGGGCCGTCTCTGCCGCTCTCCTCTTCGGTTCTCGTCTCCGGGATGGGAGTCTCCGTTTCCCTCGTTCCCCCCCCCCCCCGTGTGTCTCCTCGCCTTTTCTCTGCCGCCCACCCCCCCCCACCCCCCGGCGCGCGGGCGCCGGGCGGGGCGCGGGGGAAAGGGAGAAGAGAGAAGGTCGCGGGGGGAGGCGCGGTGTTTGGGGGGGGGAGGGGAAGCGAAGCCGGCCCCCGTCGTCCGGGCCGTCCGTCGTCGGCGCCGCTTCTTCGGGAGGGGCGCCGCGCGCGGGCGCCGGCGCGCGCGGGGCGCAGCTTTGGGCTTGC
>NW_028276704.1:5000-20000 GCF_052056855.1 Sturnus vulgaris | reverse complement strand
GACCTGTTGCCCTCGGCCGGCCTTTGTACCTGACGGCCGAATGCTGGGTAGACCTGTTGCCCTCTGCCGGCCGGCCTAATGCTGGGTAGACCTGTTGCCCTCGGCCGGCCTTTATACGTGGCGGCCGAATGCTGGGTAGACCTGTTGCCCTCGGCCGGCCTTTGGACGTGGCGGCCTAATGCTGGGTAGACCTGTTGCCCTCGGCCGGCCTTTGGACGTGGCGGCCTAATGCTGGGTAGACCTGTTGCCCTCGGCCGGCAGTGTTACCGGCCGGCCTAATGCTGGGTAGACCTGTTGCCCTCGGCCGGCCTTTGTACCTGACGGCCGAATGCTGGGTAGACCTGTTGCCCTCGGCCTGCCGTTTTACCGGCCGGCCTAATGCTGAGTAGACCTGTTGCCCTCTGCCGGCCGTGTTACCGGCCGGCCTAATGCTGGGTAGACCTGTTGCCCTCGGCCGGCCTTTGTACCTGACGGCCGAATGCTGGGTAGACCTGTTGCCCTCTGCCGGCCGGCCTAATGCTGGGTAGACCTGTTGCCCTCGGCCGGCCTTTGGACGTGGCGGCCGAATGCTGGGTAGACCTGTTGCCCTCGGCCGGCCTTTGGACGTGGCGGCCTAATGCTGGGTAGACCTGTTGCCCTCGGCCGGCCTTTGGACGTGGCGGCCTAATGCTGGGTAGACCTGTTGCCCTCGGCCGGCAGTGTTACCGGCCGGCCTAATGCTGGGTAGACCTGTTGCCCTCGGCCGGCCTTTGTACCTGACGGCCGAATGCTGGGTAGACCTGTTGCCCTCTGCCGGCCGGCCTAATGCTGGGGAGACCTGTTGCCCTCGGCCGGCCTTTGGACGTGGCGGCCGAATGCTGGGTAGACCTGTTGCCCTCGGCCGGCCTTTGGACGTGGCAGCCTAATGCTGGGTAGACCTGTTGCCCTCGGCCGGCCTTTGGACGTGGCGGCCGAATGCTGGGTAGACCTGTTGCCCTCGGCCGGCCTTTGGACGTGGCGGCCTAATGCTGGGTAGACCTGTTGCCCTCGGCCGGCCTTTGGACGTGGCGGCCTAATGCTGGGTAGACCTGTTGCCCTCGGCCGGCAGTGTTACCGGCCGGCCTAATGCTGGGTAGACCTGTTGCCCTCGGCCCGCCGTGTTACCGGCCAGCCGAATGCTGGGTAGACCTGTTGCCCTCGGCCGGCCTTTGTACCTGACGGCCGAATGCTGGGTAGACCTGTTGCCCTCGGCCGGCCTTTGGACGTGGCGGCCGAATGCTGGGTAGACCTGTTGCCCTCGGCCGGCCTTTGTACCTGACGGCCGAATGCTGGGTAGACCTGTTGCCCTCTGCCGGCCGGCCTAATGCTGGGTAGACCTGTTGCCCTCGGCCGGCCTTTGGACGTGGCGGCCTAATGCTGGGTAGACCTGTTGCCCTCGGCCGGCCTTTGGACGTGGCGGCCGAATGCTGGGTAGACCTGTTGCCCTCGGCCGGCCTTTGGACGTGGCGGCCGAATGCTGGGTAGACCTGTTGCCCTCGGCCGGCCTTTGGACGTGGCGGCCGAATGCTGGGTAGACCTGTTGCCCTCGGCCGGCCTTTGGACGTGGCGGCCGAATGCTGGGTAGACCTGTTGCCCTCGGCCGGCCTTTGTACGTGGCGGCCGAATGCTGGGTAGACCTGTTGCCCTCGGCCGGCCTTTGGACGTGGCGGCCTAATGCTGGGTAGACCTGTTGCCCTCGGCCGGCCTTTGGACGTGGCGGCCGAATGCTGGGTAGACCTGTTGCCCTCGGCCGGCCTTTGGACGTGGCGGCCGAATGCTGGGTAGACCTGTTGCCCTCGGCCGGCAGTGTTACCGGCCGGCCTAATGCTGGGTAGACCTGTTGCCCTCGGCCCGCCGTGTTACCGGCCAGCCGAATGCTGGGTAGACCTGTTGCCCTCGGCCGGCCTTTGTACCTGACGGCCGAATGCTGGGTAGACCTGTTGCCCTCTGCCGGCCGTCTTTCCGGCTGGCCTAATGCTGGGTAGAACTGTTGCCCTCGGCCGGCCCTGGTACCGGCCGGCCTAATGCTGGGTAGACCTGTTGCCCTCGGCCGGTCTTTGTCTCTGGCCGCCCGCGGCGTGGTAGTCCTGTTACCGTCGGCCGGCCTTGCAGCCCGGCCGCCGCGCGATGGCGCCCCGTCTCTTCCATCGGACGCGCGGCCCCCTTGTCGTCTCTGCAGCGGCGAGCACGCCTTCGGCGGTCGGCCTGCACGTCCGGCATGACCGCGGGCACTGGCAGCCCAGCAGGCAGCCCTGCTCTCGCGTCTTCTTCCCCCCGGCGAAAGGCGGGGCGTGAAGGCGGGCGACTTTCGGTCCCAGCCGTGCCCAGGTGTCCCTGCCGGCTCCGTGCGCCAGCATCCACTGGCGAGCTCCGCCGGCCTCTTCCCCAGCCGCGGCCCCTGTCCGCTCCGCCGTCATGGTGCCGGCACCCCACTTCCCCAAGCGCTCCCCGACAGGAGCAGGCAGCGTTGTCGCGCCCCCTCCCCGTGCTCGAATGGACCGCGGCCCTGCTCCGGGCTTCATTTCTGCAGCGCGCTCGCTCGCTCGCTCGCGCGCTCCCTCCCTCCCCCCCCCCTCCCCCCTCCCCCCGGCCGCCCGCCCGCCGCGCTGCCGCCCTGCCGCAGGCTTGAGCGGCGCCGGGGCGGAGGAGGAAGGAACGCCACCAAAGCAAAAGGCTCCGAGAAAGCTGAACAGAGAGCTTCTTTGACCAGGGACAGACGGCGCCAATCATCCCGCCGCCATCCCTGCTTGTGCACCAGGCTCTCCGCCTGCCGACCTCGGCATCAGCCTCCCGCCGCCGCCGTGTAAACTGCCCGGTGGGACCGTGGGCGGGGGCAGGAAGAGGCTGAAAGTGCTGCCAGGGAGGCTGATGGCGGAGGGCGGGGTCGCCCCCAACCGACAATGGGCAGGGCCCGAGGCAGTCTGAAAGCGCTGCCAGGGAGGCTGAGGGCGGGGGGCGGGGCGCCCCCAACCGACAATGGGCAGGGCCCGAGGCAGTCTGAAAGCGCTGCCAGGGAGGCTGAGGGCGGGGGGCGGGGCGCCCCCAGCCGACAATGGGCAGGGGCCCGAGAGAGTCTGAAAGCGCTGCCAGGGAGGCTGACGGCGGGGGGCAGGGCGCCCCCAGCCGACAATGGGCAGGGGCGGGGAAAGTCTGAAAGCGCTGCATGGGAGGTTGATGGCGGAGGGCGGGCTCGCCCCCAGCGTTAATGGGTGGCTGCGGAAGACGGGGCAGGGACAGGGAGAGGGCAGGCGGCTTCGTGCCGGCCCCGGGCGCCTCGACAGCGAGCCCTCACGGCCCCCCAAACCCGCGCCGAGGCCCCAAGAGCTCTGCAGACCTTCCGCGGAAGAACCGGCCCGAAAGCGGCCACCCGCTTGCCGACGGCGGCGCCGGTCGCCTCGATGCAGCCGCCTCCGTGGGGCGGGAAGGGGCAGGGCGAGTTGTGCCAGGGCGCGGCGGCTTTGGGCCGAGTTTCGCTGCACGTACGTGCTTCCCCTGGCTGTGCTGCGGCCCGTGAGGTTCTGTTTTGTGGGGGGGGGGGCTCTGTAGGTAGGGTCTCTGGGGGACGGGGGAGGAGGCGTGGGGTAGGGAGGACGCCGTTTGGGGGGGTCAGTGTGTCAGCAGGGCGAGAACCGGGCACAGGCCCTCCGTCAGCTCGGCTGTGGGCCCAAAGGGATCACAAATAAGATTTGGCAAGAGTTTTGTTTTCCGGAAAAGATTTTCTTTCCGAGTAAATAGAAGAGGCAATCATTCAAAAAAGGCAAAGAGGAAATGAAACAAATCAAATCAAATCAAAACAAAACAAAACAAAACAAAACGAAATAAAATAAAATAATAAAATGAAATGAAAAGAAATGAAATGAAATGATGAAATAAAATGTTGTCGAAAATATGTCTTGGTCTTGAAATCGATTCTGCCGGGCGGGGCAAGGCTGCTGGAGCACTTGGGCTCCGGAGCGTTAAGAGGCTGTGGGGTTTCCCCGGCTCCGAGATGGTACAAGGATGCCTCGTCTACCCGGATCCGCGAAACGTGGCCCGTCCCGCGGCGGCCAGGTCGACGCGGCTCCGGGGCCGGTGGCGTGGGACCGCCGTCGCCGGCGAAGGCGCAGCGGCGGCGGCCGTGGCCGCGACGACCAGGTCTACACGACTCCGGGAAACTTGGCCGGTCCCGCGGCGGCCAGGTCTACTGGGCTCCGGGATGGGCGGCCGCCGTGGCCGCGGCGACCAGGTCTACCCGCCTCCGGGACCGGCGGCGTGGGTCCGCCGTCGAGGGCGAGGGCGCTGCGACGGCCGCGGCGACCGGGTCTACCTAGCTCCGGTGCGACCCGGGCTGCGTGCAGCATGGCGAAGGTAGACCTGTGGTCCGCATCACGGCGTGGGCAGACCTGGTGTCCGCAGCATGGAGCGGGTAGACATGTTGTCCGCCGCATGGAGTGGGTAGACCTGTTGTCCGCGTAATGGAGTAGTTAGACCTGGTGTCCGCAGCTTGGAGTGGGTAGACCTGTTGTCCGCAGCAAGCCGTGGGTAGACCGGTTGTCCGCAGCAAGCCGTGGGTAGACCTGGTGTCCGCAGCATGCCCTGGGTAGACCTGGTGTCCGCAGCTTGGTAGACCTGTTGCCCGATTCATGCCCTGGGTAGACCTGTTGTCCGCAGCAAGCCGTGGGTAGACCTGGTGTCCGCAGCATGCCCTGGGTAGACCTGGTGTCCGCAGCTTGGTAGACCTGTTGCCCGTTTCATGGCTGGGTAGACCTGGTGTCCGCAGCATGCCCTGGGTAGACCTGGTGTCCGCAGCTTGGTAGACCTGTTGCCCGTTTCATGGCTGGGTAGACCTGGTGTCCGCAGCAAGCCGTGAGTAGACCTGTTGCCCGTTTCATGGCTGGGTAGACCTGGTGTCCGCAGCATGCCCTGGGTAGACCTGGTGTCCGCAGCTTGGTAGACCTGTTGCCCGTTTCATGGCTGGGTAGACCTGGTGTCCGCAGCAAGCCGTGAGTAGACCTGTTGCCCGTTTCATAGCTGGGTAGACCTGGTGTCCGCAGCATGCCCTGGGTAGACCTGGTGTCCGCAGCTTGGTAGACCTGTTGCCCGTTTCATGGCTGGGTAGACCTGTTGTCCGCAGCAAGCCGTGGGTAGACCTGGTGCCCGCAGCTTGGTAGACCTGTTGCCCGATTCATGGCTGGGTAGACCTGTTGTCCGCAGCATTGAGTTGGTAGACCTGGTGTCCGCAGCATGCCCTGGGTAGACCTGGTGTCCGCAGCTTGGTAGACCTGTTGCCCGTTTCATGGCTGGGTAGACCTGTTGTCCGCAGCATTGAGTTGGTAGACCTGGTGTCCGCAGCATGCCCTGGGTAGACCTGGTGTCCGCAGCTTGGTAGACCTGTTGCCCGTTTCATGGCTGGGTAGACCTGGTGTCCGCAGCAAGCCGTGAGTAGACCTGTTGCCCGTTTCATGGCTGGGTAGACCTGGTGTCCGCAGCATGCCCTGGGTAGACCTGGTGTCCGCAGCTTGGTAGACCTGTTGCCCGTTTCATGGCTGGGTAGACCTGGTGTCCGCAGCAAGCCGTGAGTAGACCTGTTGCCCGTTTCATGGCTGGGTAGACCTGGTGTCCGCAGCATGCCCTGGGTAGACCTGGTGTCCGCAGCTTGGTAGACCTGTTGCCCGTTTCATGGCTGGGTAGACCTGGTGTCCGCAGCATGCCCTGGGTAGACCTGGTGTCCGCAGCTTGGTAGACCTGTTGCCCGATTCATGGCTGGGTAGACCTGTTGTCCGCAGCATTGAGTTGGTAGACCTGGTGTCCGCAGCATGCCCTGGGTAGACCTGGTGTCCGCAGCTTGGTAGACCTGTTGCCCGTTTCATGGCTGGGTAGACCTGTTGTCCGCAGCATTGAGTTGGTAGACCTGGTGTCCGCAGCATGCCCTGGGTAGACCTGGTGTCCGCAGCTTGGTAGACCTGTTGCCCGTTTCATGGCTGGGTAGACCTGGTGTCCGCAGCAAGCCGTGAGTAGACCTGTTGCCCGTTTCATGGCTGGGTAGACCTGGTGTCCGCAGCATGCCCTGGGTAGACCTGGTGTCCGCAGCTTGGTAGACCTGTTGCCCGATTCATGCCTGGGTAGACCTGGTGTCCGCAGCAAGCCGTGAGTAGACCTGTTGCCCGTTTCATGGCTGGGTAGACCTGGTGTCCGCAGCATGCCCTGGGTAGACCTGGTGTCCGCAGCTTGGTAGACCTGTTGCCCGTTTCATGGCTGGGTAGACCTGGTGTCCGCAGCAAGCCGTGGGTAGACCTGGTGTCCGCAGCCTGGTAGACCTGTTGCCCGATTCATGCCTGGGTAGACCTGTTGTCCGCAGCATTGAGTTGGTAGACCTGGTGTCCGCAGCATGCCCTGGGTAGACCTGGTGTCCGCAGCATTGAGTGGGTAGACCTGTTGCCCGTTTCATGGCTGGGTAGACCTGTTGTCCGCAGCTTGGTAGACCTGTTGCCCGTTTCATGGCTGGGTAGACCTGGTGTCCGCAGCAAGCCGTGAGTAGACCTGTTGCCCGTTTCATGGCTGGGTAGACCTGGTGTCCGCAGCATGCCCTGGGTAGACCTGGTGTCCGCAGCTTGGTAGACCTGTTGCCCGATTCATGGCTGGGTAGACCTGTTGTCCGCAGCATTGAGTTGGTAGACCTGGTGTCCGCAGCATGCCCTGGGTAGACCTGGTGTCCGCAGCTTGGTAGACCTGTTGCCCGTTTCATGGCTGGGTAGACCTGTTGTCCGCAGCATTGAGTTGGTAGACCTGGTGTCCGCAGCATGCCCTGGGTAGACCTGGTGTCCGCAGCTTGGTAGACCTGTTGCCCGTTTCATGGCTGGGTAGACCTGTTGTCCGCAGCATTGAGTTGGTAGACCTGGTGTCCGCAGCATGCCCTGGGTAGACCTGGTGTCCGCAGCTTGGTAGACCTGTTGCCCGTTTCATGGCTGGGTAGACCTGTTGTCCGCAGCTTGGTAGACCTGTTGCCCGTTTCATGGCGGGGTAGACCTGGTGTCCGCAGCAAGCCGTGAGTAGACCTGTTGCCCGTTTCATGGCTGGGTAGACCTGGTGTCCGCAGCATGCCCTGGGTAGACCTGGTGTCCGCAGCTTGGTAGACCTGTTGCCCGTTTCATGCCTGGGTAGACCTGGTGTCCGCAGCATGCCCTGGGTAGACCTGGTGTCCGCAGCTTGGTAGACCTGTTGCCCGTTTCATGGCTGGGTAGACCTGTTGTCCGCAGCATTGAGTGGGTAGACCTGTTGCCCGTTTCATGGCTGGGTAGACCTGGTGTCCGCAGCAAGCCGTGGGTAGACCTGGTGTCCGCAGCTTGGTAGACCTGTTGCCCGATTCATGCCTGGGTAGACCTGTTGTCCGCAGCATTGAGTTGGTAGACCTGGTGTCCGCTGCATACCCTGGGTAGACCTGGTGTCCGCAGCTTGGTAGACCTGTTGCCCGTTTCATGGCTGGGTAGACCTGTTGTCCGCAGCATTGAGTTGGTAGACCTGTTGCCCGTTTCATGGCTGGGTAGACCTGTTGTCCGCAGCTTGGTAGACCTGTTGCCCGATTCATGGCTGGGTAGACCTGGTGTCCGCAGCAAGCCGTGAGTAGACCTGTTGCCCGTTTCATGGCTGGGTAGACCTGGTGTCCGCAGCATGCCCTGGGTAGACCTGGTGTCCGCAGCTTGGTAGACCTGTTGCCCGTTTCATGGCTGGGTAGACCTGGTGTCCGCAGCAAGCCGTGAGTAGACCTGTTGCCCGTTTCATGGCTGGGTAGACCTGTTGTCCGCAGCAAGCCGTGGGTAGACCTGGTGTCCGCAGCTTGGTAGACCTGTTGCCCGTTTCATGGCTGGGTAGACCTGGTGTCCGCAGCATTGAGTTGGTAGACCTGGTGTCCGCTGCATACCCTGGGTAGACCTGGTGTCCGCAGCTTGGTAGACCTGTTGCCCGTTTCATGGCTGGGTAGACCTGTTGTCCGCAGCATTGAGTTGGTAGACCTGTTGCCCGTTTCATGGCTGGGTAGACCTGTTGTCCGCAGCTTGGTAGACCTGTTGCCCGATTCATGGCTGGGTAGACCTGGTGTCCGCAGCAAGCCGTGAGTAGACCTGTTGCCCGTTTCATGGCTGGGTAGACCTGTTGTCCGCAGCAAGCCGTGGGTAGACCTGGTGTCCGCAGCTTGGTAGACCTGTTGCCCGTTTCATGGCTGCGTAGACCTGGTGTCCGCAGCATGCCCTGGGTAGACCTGGTGTCCGCAGCTTGGTAGACCTGTTGCCCGTTTCATGGCTGGGTAGACCTGTTGTCCGCAGCATTGAGTTGGTAGACCTGTTGCCCGTTTCATGGCTGGGTAGACCTGTTGTCCGCAGCTTGGTAGACCTGTTGCCCGATTCATGGCTGGGTAGACCTGGTGTCCGCAGCAAGCCGTGAGTAGACCTGTTGCCCGTTTCATGGCTGGGTAGACCTGTTGTCCGCAGCAAGCCGTGGGTAGACCTGGTGTCCGCAGCTTGGTAGACCTGTTGCCCGTTTCATGGCTGGGTAGACCTGGTGTCCGCAGCATGCCCTGGGTAGACCTGGTGTCCGCAGCTTGGTAGACCTGTTGCCCGTTTCATGGCTGGGTAGACCTGGTGTCCGCAGCATGCCCTGGGTAGACCTGGTGTCCGCAGCTTGGTAGACCTGTTGCCCGTTTCATGGCTGGGTAGACCTGTTGTCCGCAGCAAGCCGTGGGTAGACCTGGTGTCCGCAGCTTGGTAGACCTGTTGCCCGATTCATGCCTGGGTAGACCTGTTGTCCGCAGCAAGCCGTGGGTAGACCTGGTGTCCGCAGCTTGGTAGACCTGTTGCCCGTTTCATGGCTGGGTAGACCTGTTGTCCGCAGCATTGAGTTGGTAGACCTGTTGCCCGTTTCATGGCTGGGTAGACCTGGTGTCCGCAGCATTGAGTGAGTAGACCTGTTGCCCGTTTCATGGCTGGGTAGACCTGGTGTCCGCAGCAAGCCGTGAGTAGACCTGTTGCCCGTTTCATGGCTGGGTAGACCTGGTGTCCGCAGCATGCCCTGGGTAGACCTGGTGTCCGCAGCTTGGTAGACCTGTTGCCCGTTTCATGGCTGGGTAGACCTGTTGTCCGCAGCATTGAGTTGGTAGACCTGTTGTCCGCAGCAAGCCGTGGGTAGACCTGGTGTCCGCAGCATGCCCTGGGTAGACCTGGTGTCCGCAGCTTGGTAGACCTGTTGCCCGTTTCATGGCTGGGTAGACCTGTTGTCCGCAGCAAGCCGTGGGTAGACCTGGTGTCCGCAGCATTGAGTGAGTAGACCTGTTGCCCGTTTCATGGCTGGGTAGACCTGGTGTCCGCAGCAAGCCGTGAGTAGACCTGTTGCCCGTTTCATGGCTGGGTAGACCTGGTGTCCGCAGCATGCCCTGGGTAGACCTGGTGTCCGCAGCTTGGTAGACCTGTTGCCCGTTTCATGGCTGGGTAGACCTGTTGTCCGCAGCAAGCCGTGGGTAGACCTGGTGTCCGCAGCTTGGTAGACCTGTTGCCCGTTTCATGGCTGGGTAGACCTGTTGTCCGCAGCATTGAGTTGGTAGACCTGTTGTCCGCAGCAAGCCGTGGGTAGACCTGGTGTCCGCAGCATGCCCTGGGTAGACCTGGTGTCCGCAGCTTGGTAGACCTGTTGCCCGATTCATGCCTGGGTAGACCTGGTGTCCGCAGCAAGCCGTGGGTAGACCTGGTGTCCGCAGCATGCCCTGGGTAGACCTGGTGTCCGCAGCTTGGTAGACCTGTTGCCCGTTTCATGGCTGGGTAGACCTGGTGTCCGCAGCAAGCCGTGAGTAGACCTGTTGCCCGATTCATGGCTGGGTAGACCTGTTGTCCGCAGCATGCCCTGGGTAGACCTGGTGTCCGCAGCTTGGTAGACCTATTGCCCGTTTCATGGCTGGGTAGACCTGGTGTCCGCAGCAAGCCGTGAGTAGACCTGTTGCCCGTTTCATGGCTGGGTAGACCTGGTGTCCGCAGCATGCCCTGGGTAGACCTGGTGTCCGCAGCTTGGTAGACCTGTTGCCCGTTTCAAGGCTGGGTAGACCTGGTGTCCGCAGCTTGGTAGACCTGTTGCCCGTTTCATGGCTGGGTAGACCTGTTGTCCGCAGCTTGGTAGACCTGTTGCCCGTTTCATGGCTGGGTAGACCTGGTGTCCGCAGCATGCCCTGGGTAGACCTGGTGTCCGCAGCTTGGTAGACCTGTTGCCCGTTTCATGGCTGGGTAGACCTGTTGTCCGCAGCAAGCCGTGAGTAGACCGGTTGCCCGTTTCATGGCTGGGTAGACCTGTTGTCCGCAGCATGCCCTGGGTAGACCTGGTGTCCGCAGCTTGGTAGACCTGTTGCCCGTTTCATGGCTGGGTAGACCTGTTGTCCGCAGCATTGAGTGGGTAGACCTGTTGCCCGTTTCATGGCTGGGTAGACCTGGTGTCCGCAGCAAGCCGTGGGTAGACCTGGTGTCCGCAGCTTGGTAGACCTGTTGCCCGTTTCATGGCTGGGTAGACCTGTTGTCCGCAGCATTGAGTTGGTAGACCTGGTGTCCGCTGCATACCCTGGGTAGACCTGGTGTCCGCAGCTTGGTAGACCTGTTGCCCGTTTCATGGCTGGGTAGACCTGTTGTCCGCAGCATTGAGTTGGTAGACCTGTTGCCCGTTTCATGGCTGGGTAGACCTGTTGTCCGCAGCTTGGTAGACCTGTTGCCCGATTCATGGCTGGGTAGACCTGGTGTCCGCAGCAAGCCGTGAGTAGACCTGTTGCCCGTTTCATGGCTGGGTAGACCTGTTGTCCGCAGCAAGCCGTGGGTAGACCTGGTGTCCGCAGCTTGGTAGACCTGTTGCCCGTTTCATGGCTGGGTAGACCTGTTGTCCGCAGCAAGCCGTGGGTAGACCTGGTGTCCGCAGCTTGGTAGACCTGTTGCCCGATTCATGCCTGGGTAGACCTGTTGTCCGCAGCAAGCCGTGGGTAGACCTGGTGTCCGCAGCTTGGTAGACCTGTTGCCCGTTTCATGGCTGGGTAGACCTGTTGTCCGCAGCATTGAGTTGGTAGACCTGTTGCCCGTTTCATGGCTGGGTAGACCTGGTGTCCGCAGCATTGAGTGAGTAGACCTGTTGCCCGTTTCATGGCTGGGTAGACCTGGTGTCCGCAGCAAGCCGTGAGTAGACCTGTTGCCCGTTTCATGGCTGGGTAGACCTGGTGTCCGCAGCATGCCCTGGGTAGACCTGGTGTCCGCAGCTTGGTAGACCTGTTGCCCGTTTCATGGCTGGGTAGACCTGGTGTCCGCAGCAAGCCGTGGGTAGACCTGGTGTCCGCAGCTTGGTAGACCTGTTGCCCGTTTCATGGCTGGGTAGACCTGTTGTCCGCAGCATTGAGTTGGTAGACCTGTTGTCCGCAGCAAGCCGTGGGTAGACCTGGTGTCCGCAGCATGCCCTGGGTAGACCTGGTGTCCGCAGCTTGGTAGACCTGTTGCCCGATTCATGCCTGGGTAGACCTGTTGTCCGCAGCAAGCCGTGGGTAGACCTGGTGTCCGCAGCATGCCCTGGGTAGACCTGGTGTCCGCAGCTTGGTAGACCTGTTGCCCGTTTCATGGCTGGGTAGACCTGGTGTCCGCAGCAAGCCGTGAGTAGACCTGTTGCCCGATTCATGGCTGGGTAGACCTGGTGTCCGCAGCATGCCCTTGGTAGACCTGGTGTCCGCAGCAAGCCGTGAGTAGACCTGTTGCCCGTTTCATGGCTGGGTAGACCTGGTGTCCGCAGCATGCCCTGGGTAGACCTGGTGTCCGCAGCTTGGTAGACCTGTTGCCCGTTTCAAGGCTGGGTAGACCTGGTGTCCGCAGCTTGGTAGACCTGTTGCCCGTTTCATGGCTGGGTAGACCTGGTGTCCGCAGCAAGCCGTGAGTAGACCTGTTGCCCGTTTCATGGCTGGGTAGACCTGGTGTCCGCAGCATGCCCTGGGTAGACCTGGTGTCCGCAGCTTGGTAGACCTGTTGCCCGTTTCATGCCTGGGTAGACCTGTTGTCCGCAGCAAGCCGTGGGTAGACCTGTTGCCCGTTTCATGGCTGGGTAGACCTGTTGTCCGCAGCATGCCCTGGGTAGACCTGGTGTCCGCAGCTTGGTAGACCTGTTGCCCGTTTCATGGCTGGGTAGACCTGTTGTCCGCAGCATTGAGTGGGTAGACCTGTTGCCCGTTTCATGGCTGGGTAGACCTGGTGTCCGCAGCAAGCCGTGGGTAGACCTGGTGTCCGCAGCTTGGTAGACCTGTTGCCCGTTTCATGGCTGGGTAGACCTGTTGTCCGCAGCATTGAGTTGGTAGACCTGGTGTCCGCTGCATACCCTGGGTAGACCTGGTGTCCGCAGCTTGGTAGACCTGTTGCCCGTTTCATGGCTGGGTAGACCTGTTGTCCGCAGCATTGAGTTGGTAGACCTGGTGTCCGCAGCATGCCCTGGGTAGACCTGGTGTCCGCAGCTTGGTAGACCTGTTGCCCGTTTCATGGCTGGGTAGACCTGGTGTCCGCAGCAAGCCGTGGGTAGACCTGGTGTCCGCAGCATGCCCTGGGTAGACCTGGTGTCCGCAGCTTGGTAGACCTGTTGCCCGTTTCATGGCTGGGTAGACCTGTTGTCCGCAGCAAGCCGTGGGTAGACCTGGTGTCCGCAGCATGCCCTGGGTAGACCTGGTGTCCGCAGCTTGGTAGACCTGTTGCCCGTTTCATGCCCTGGGTAGACCTGGTGTCCGCAGCTGGGTAGACCTGTTGTCCGCAGCAAGCCGTGGGTAGACCTGGTGTCCGCAGCATGCCCTGGGTAGACCTGTTGTCCGCAGCTTGGTAGACCTGTTGCCCGTTTCATGGCTGGGTAGACCTGTTGTCCGTAGCATTGAGTGGGTAGACCTGGTGTCCGCAGCATGCCCTGGGTAGACCTGGTGTCCGCAGCTTGGTAGACCTGTTGCCCGTTTCATGGCTGGGTAGACCTGGTGTCCGCAGCATTGAGTGGGTAGACCTGTTGCCCGTTTCATGGCTGGGTAGACCTGGTGTCCGCAGCAAGCCGTGGGTAGACCTGTTGTCCGCAGCATGCCGTGGGTAGACCTGGTGTCCGCAGCTTGGTAGACCTGTTGCCCGATTCATGCCTGGGTAGACCTGTTGTCCGCAGCAAGCCGTGGGTAGACCTGGTGTCCGCAGCATGCCCTGGGTAGACCTGTTGTCCGCAGCTTGGTCGACCTGTTGCCCGTTTCATGGCTGGGTAGACCTGTTGTCCGCAGCAAGCCGTCGGTAGACCTGTTGCCCGTTTCATGGCTGGTAGACCTGTTGTCCGCCGCCGGCCTGGAAGTACTCCAAGGGGTCGCTGTTTCTCGCTGCCTCCGGCTATGTCATCGTAGAAGGCGGCGTGCGCCACTGCGCCCCCTCGGTCACGTACATCGGTTCTCTTTCCGGCCTCCGCCGCTTCGGGCCCATCTGTCCGTATTATGGGAACGAGGTGACGGGCCGTATCCCCACAGGCTGTTGCCGTGCCTGTGTCCGTGGCGGAGAAGGGCGGACGCGCGTGCGGTCGCCAGGGCCAGAAGAACACCGCCGATGTCGGGGCGAGTCGCGTGGCTTCGTCCGGCTTCCCGTCTTACCCAGTTCGACTGGGACAGGTTAGCCCAGAGAGAGAGACCGATGCGATCCGAGAGCCGCTCCCCGGCCCAGGCGAGGCTGCGTGCTCAGTCGGGGGAGAAGCGAGAAAGCCCCCAGAGAGACCGATGCGATCCGAGAGCCGCTCCCCGGCCCAGGCCGAGGCTGCGGGTTCAGTCCGGGGGAGAAGCGAGAAAGCCCCCAGAGAGAGCGATGCGATCCGAGAGCCACCGCGCTCCCCCGGCCCAGGCGAGGCTGCGTTGTTCCAGGCGGGGGAGAAGCGAGAAAAAGGCCCAGAGAGAGGGCGAGAAAGCCGCGAGTGTGTCCCGCTCCGGCCCGGCTGCTGCCGGTTTCGTGACAACGGGGAGCCGGGCGCCCGCTCGCTCCCCCGGGGATGGTGGCGGGCGAGGCGGCGGCGCCTCGCCCCTTTTCTGCCCGGCCTTAAGCCGGGGCCCCGCCCGCTCGCCGGGTGCGGCATTTCTTCGGCTGTCGGTCCCGGTGCACGCTGGTGGCCGGCAGCCGGGGCTGGATTTCTGTGGGGCCGGCCCGGGGTTGTGTTGAGCCTGCCCGGGCTTTCCCTGGCCCCCCTCCCCGAGAGCCCCCCGGGCGTGGCTCGCTTGGCCGAGGTTGGCTGCGCCTCGTTTCCCGCTCCCGACCTGTGTTGCCAGAGTTGTGTCCGTATCGAAAGGGCAGCGGGGGACATGCAGTGGGGCGTGTGGCCTCGCCTCTCGGCTTCGCTTGCTTGCCTGCGAAGGGGGGCTCGGTGACGGGAGTGTCCGGCCCTGCCGTGTGTTGTTGAAGTCGTCCCCCTTCCTCGGCCCTAAGCCGGGGACCCGCGTGTAGCGGGCAGAATTTTTCCGGGGCGGCGGTCGGCCGCGGTGGCCGGCCGTGTCCCCCCCCCAGGACGGACCCCGCAACCCAACAGAGAGCGAGCGAGCGAGTGAGCCCCCGAGAGTGTGTCGTGGGCGGGGCGGCGGCGCCTCGCCCTTTCTCGGTATCGGCCGGGCGCGATCGAGGCACCGTGCCGGGGCGGCCCGTGGTGTCTGGCCTGCCCCGGCTGCCGTGGTTGCCGTTGCCGGCGGGGGCTGGGTTTTGCGAGCGGCTCCGTTCTTTTTTATTAAAGCGTGCCGGTGTGCGGGGCAGTGTGGGGGTGCCCGCCCGGCCTCCGTTCTTTTTCTCTCGCGGCCCTAAGCCGCGGCACCGAGAAGCGCGCGCTGACGAAGGGTCACGGGCCGCCACCGAAGCGAAAGCGAAAGGCGAGAGAGAAGGGCTGGCTGTGTTGGCGAGTGAGAAAAGAGACCGTATGTCCGGTGGTTGGAGGGGTTTTACGGGAGGAGTTGAGAGGCGCGTTCTCGCCCCCACCCCTGGC